>NC_092520.1:40162500-40305000 GCF_037038585.1 Patagioenas fasciata | reverse complement strand
TAATATTAACAATGATATCAGTCTCAAAGGAATGCTATTAGAAACATTACCACACGATGGTGATTTACATTTACATTTACTTCTGGTAACTCACTTATCCATTTCTCATCCAGCATTCCAATCTTCTTGAAGAATTAATTCAAGGTTTTCAGTAAGGCCTACTTTTTGTTAAATCAAATTAGCAGGGACTAATTATATTATTTTAATTCTTTATCAGTTGAGGCCTGTATGAGTGCTCTATTAATGTGCAAATACTAGATGTCAGGCTAACTGTCCTAAAGTTATGCAATTATTGTTTGCCACTTTGATAAACAATATTTGATGTGCAATGTTGCTTTCCAGATACCAAAGATGTAAGGTATTGTCTATTTAATCAATAACTACAATTTAAGGATAAAGAAATGGTGTAAAAAAAGTGTACCGGTCTGAATGTGAAATATGCTCTTGACACCTACAGAGTAGTGTACAGCAATAAAAGGCATCAAGTAAAGGAAAAGACTATGCTATCTAATAAAAAATTCTCTGTTATTAAATAAAGGTATAGTCCTCCAGATCTGAGTAATAAAACTGTTTTGTAAGTAATAAATAGAGTAAAATAAAGTCTGTCGTTTCAAATTTTTCCTCTATGTATTTTCATGGAAAATTTCAGGGGAGAGTACGAAATTCTCATTGAATTCCTTCTTTACATATTTCCTCTTTTTAAGATAGACAGCTTCACAGAAACTTCATAAATCTGGCACTACCTTCCATCTTCATTCCCCTTGAATGAATGTGGGGCTATCACATGTCAAGCTGAAAGAAAGATGAAAATGTGACAGCTCTTTCAGCTATGTATCTCTTTACTGCAGAAGACCTTTTGTTTAGCATAATACAAAGTAGCTGCAGAATTTTATTCTGGAGTGTTCACATTTTCAATCTCAGTAACGATTTAATGAGGCTTTACAGCCTGTGCACCTGCATCCAGAAATGCCCTGCAAACCCTGAAAGTGTGTGCCTATATTTAAGAAAATGAAGGGAGGAAGGGTATTTGTTTTTTCTCTGGCAAGTGAACTCAAAAGGCAAATGTATCCATCTTTAAGCTTCCCAGTCCCTTACCTATTGTAAGTGTAATCTTAAATCTTCTCTTCTGTTGACAATGGGGAAATGGACAGAAAAATAACTATTTTGTTTTCCTGGTATAGAAGCACACTCAGTTTTGCCATCAAAAACAGAAGATAGTGTTTGGGAATTAGCTCTGTTGCTGCCACTGAACTTCCTTTGATGGAGCATAAAGGTAAAGACACTCCTGGGACCCCTTTCCCACTTATTACTATGATTTTGCTGGAGTACCATCTGCCTTACTCAACATTTTCCTATTTTGGCTATTCAAAAGCAGGCCTTGGTGTCTTCCTTTTTTTTTTTTTTTTTTTTTTTTTTACCAGTGTAGTAGAAAGCAGATTTATTTAGAAATCTGAAGAACTGGGAAATAAATTCCAGCTACAACTCAAATTCATTTGTCAAGACTGAGTAACTTTTACCAAAGAAAGTAAGACGAATCCTTAGCTATTTCAAAAAGACTGACATTATTATTTTGTATTTCCTGGAGTGGAATTAGAATGGTTATGTATATACCACTGGGCTAATTCTTACATTCTATTCACCTATGTACTTTTGTCCACTTCGATATACCTAGCATGCATGGATGATTGTCTATCTGAGCCCTTGGGATTAGAAGATGTTGTTTATTCATTTACTAGGAATAAATGATTCAACATCAGCAATTGAGATAATGGACCAAATAAGGGAATGTTAACCTCTATTAACCTCTATTTTACACTTCCTATACCTTGCCCAAATTGCTTTGATGTTTTGGTAATATTTTATGACAACCTTTTTGACAATAGGGTTTTTCAAATTAAGGAAAGGATGATCATTTGTTTCTTTTTTTTGTTATCCTATATAATGAAGGAAGCATAGATTGTATCTCATAAACCAGAACCCCAAAGATGTTGCTTGTTAATTTCGTGAGCATGAATTAAAAAAAGAGCAGTGAAACTTTTACAAGTTATGTATTGTTATTAGAAAGTAACCACAAGAAAAGCAAAAGTGAAATAGATTCTATGATACTTCATAAGAAGTCAGGTGGACAATTATTGAAAACTACTAGGCAAAAGTAAAAGTGAAACTTTTTACTTTAAACTTCAGACTTCAAAAAACCCTAACCTATGATTCTGTGTAATTTTAGCCTGATGCCTTTCCACCAGTATGATTTAATAATGAAGTGTTGCATACAACTTCACATACCTACACAATAATTTTTTGTGTTTTTAGCATGTTTAACATGATTGTCAATAATAATAGAAAGGAAAGTGCTTAGTGAGTCTACAAATAAATCCTCTGGCAAAGACAAAGAGCATGTCTGCCCTTCTCTTTTCCCTTTTTTAGCTTTGTGTCCTGTGTTTGCAGTTTCTAATACATGCAGTAATAAGTAATTTATTTTTCTAGATGATAGAGCTTGGTGTACAAGGACAACCTTTTCTATAATTTGAATAAGTGGTCTGACTATTTGGGGAGAAAAAATTATCAGGATGCTCCTTTACCTTTACTATTTCAGTGCTGAAAGGTATTTACACATTCTGGAGCTGAAAAAGTTAAGGGAAATATGATCTAGATGATGTCAATACTGCTGTATGCTATTCTGCAGGATTTGTAATTCCCAGCTGGAGGTGACTCACTAAGCCACATTCCATCTCTCTATAGACCTAAACCTGGGTATGCATCATCACTTTATCCCATTTGTTTCAGAATAAAGGAGTTTTTGTGTAACTTGTGGGTTAACACTAGCCTCAGCTAAGGCCCACACAGCTGCTCACTCTCTCTCCCCAGTGGGATCAGGGAGAGAATTGGAAAAGCAGAAGTGAGAAAACTCATGGGTTGAGATAAAGACAGTTAAATAAGTAAAAGAAAAACAAACCAAACAAAATAAAACAAACAAACGAAAGGCAAAACAAAGCAAATAAAAACAAATGACAAATTATGAAAAGCAATAGTTCAACAGTCAATTTGATGACCAGACAGTCCTTAAGCAATGACAACTCCTACCCCTGTTTTATTGATGAATATGGCATTACATAGTATGGAATATCCTTTTGGTCAATTTGGGTTAGCTGTCCCAGCTGCATTCCCTCTTGTCCTCCCACAACCTACTCACTAGGGGGGAAATGGAGAAAGCTTTGACACTGTGTAAGCACTGCTCAAAATAGCTAAAGTATTGGTATGTTATCAACACTGTTCTGATCACAAACACAAAACGTAACACCACAGGGGCTTCTATGAATAAATGAACTCCCTCCCTGCCAAAACCAGTATGGTTTCATATGCAAGCCACGTGTGTCTCAGTGGAGTATTAGTTTTAATTCTTAGGAGATCAGGACCTAAAAACAAATCCATAGCTCACAACAAAATTAAGTTTAGAGATATTTGTCATTTTAGCCTTTCTTTCCTGGATGTTGACCATAGCAGCTACCCTGCTGGATTAAATGGCATGTGTCATTAAATCTTGTTTTGGTCTTCTATAGAGGGGAGTGGAGTGTTGTACTCCATGGAAGTTTGAGCCTCCAGGCTTTAAGATCTATTAGAATTTTCACTGGAAGGCATTTTACTTTCCTTTCAAAGTTCAGCATCTGTCTAAACATGTCTGCTCCTGAAAAAAAAAAAAAAAAAAAAAATAAAGTCTCTATTATTTTGCCTTCCTAGGGCAATTACTGAGCACAAAGAGAATATGCAAAGAGGGAAAATAAATTAAAGAAATATTTGTGTACTCTCAACAGTACATTGTAAGTCAACAAAATCATGCTGTTGGGATCAAGTTGAAGAGGGTCCCAAGCTACTTTTTTGATGCACATAGCAGATGTTTTCCCAAAAATATCTTGTCCCTTCAGTAAATACTATTTGCACATTCTCTAACCTATTTTTCTTTGCCAAGTCGAGCTTCAATTTGTTTATGTGGTTTTCTTAACATACTGCATGTTCATATACACAAATTGTATTCATATGTTCTCATTTGTTGTAAAGTCCCTATTTATTTGAGAAACAGAAATAAAAAACAAACCAACAAACAAAAAAAACCCTAATTTTAACTGTTTTCATTTGTACTATATGGCATACCTTTTCAATAACTTCTGCATTAATCAATCTGCATAATTACATGTCAATTGATTTTTAATTTCATATTATTTTAATGTTTGATTTCATGTCTCTTTTCAGTGAACATTTTATTAACATTTCTCTTAAGTCAGACTTGTCACCTTACTAGTTTTTTCCTAAAAATTTCTGTACTTATCAGATCTATCTCACCAATTCTGAAAAGAACAAATGGGTTAAACTGTCAGTCTGATAGCCAATAGTCTTAGTAAGCCTGTGTGCTAAGCTGTCCCCAGCTGGCAGCCAAACACCTGTACAGCCACTTGCTCACCCCTCTCTGCCCCAGTGGGATGGAGGGAGAAAATAAGGAAGAACAAGAGTGAGAAAATTTGTGGGTTGAAATACAGACAGTGATATGGCTTGGCAGGTAGTATTGTGTGCAAAACAAACTTGACTTGGGGAATTTAGCTTCATAAATATTGGGGAATTTAGCTTCGTAAATATTAAATTTAGCATAAATATTAAATTACTAACTTGGGTACTGGGAAACTGACACCCTGGCCCCTGACCAACATCAGCAATGTAGGTAGGATGTTGCCCAGGTTATCCATGTAAGGTGTGAGCCTCTGAAATCATATTGCTGCTGGTGGAGGCAAGGGGCAGTGTGACTCTTACCTTCATTCAAAATAATTTGCATGGCTGACTGCTGCTTCCAGATGACCTGGACACCAACTGCTCCCAGCAATCCGCCTGAGCCACACCATCACTTATGATCCTATGTCCACCACCAGTGACTGAGTGAGTTGCTGTATGGGCTCATTGTTGCTCATCTTTCTTACTGCCTTAATAAACACTTGTTAGTAAGTCATTGTCAGACTTCATTACTATTCAGACAAATGAAACAAAGATGACAAACATTGAAACACCTCTTTCTTTTCCAGGCTCGGTTTCCCTCCAAATTCCTCTTCTTCTCACTGTTTTATTTTTCCATTTCAATATTGCATTTCAGTCGCTTGTTGACCCGTCTTGTTATCACCACAGGTTACACTTGTTCCCTTCAGTGAGACAACAAATAGTGCAGGAGATCAGAATCAGTACATTGTGGTTTCTGTCTACCACTCCTGGTTTCTCATCGTTTCCATATGCTCCAACACAGGTCGTCCAGGACCATAGTCTTTTCAGATGTGTAGTTACTTTGCCATGGAGTACCTCAACTCACCTTATTCCCTCATTTCCACTGCTATTCCCTCTTTTGTTCCCTCCTTTCTTTCCAATGTTTTTTTTTTTTTCCCTTTCTTAAATACATTTTCACAGAGGCACAGCCACCTTTGCTCATGTACTCAGCTGTGTTCTGTGGTAAGTATGTTGGAGTCAGGTGTGACCAGCTGTGTTCAGCACAGGGTAGACCCTTTTTTTTGCAGAGGTCACCCCTGCAGTCCATTATTATCAAAAACTTGCCATTTATACCCCACACAAGGTTTCAAATTACAGGAGTAGACCATGATGACTATAATTAAAAATAGAATGAAAAGTCAAACTGGGCAACTACGAAACTACTAACCTGACCTCAATAGGAGGCTACAAAATATGAAGGAAGCAATAATTGCATAAATTGAGGTGAATGAAAAATGGATAAATTGAAACAGGGGATTAGCAAAGATTGTGTCATACTGATACATTTTCTTTAACAAAATGACTGTGTTTATAGACAAGAGAGTTGTGGTAGATCTAATCTATCTTGACTTGTTTACAACACTTGCTGTGGTACCCCATGAGAAATTCTCAGTTAAGATGGTGGTTAGTGCAAGAATTGTAAGTGGAATAAGAATTATCATGTGATATGGAGATTACTAGTGGAGTACTCAATGGATTCATTCTGTGGTTAATCTTTAATATCTTGCTTAATGAAAATGATATAGTTGATGCTAATGGACTTTTATGACGGCAGAAATTCACAAAATGTACAAAGTAACAGGAGCACCTGAGTGTCTCCTGGCAAGAATGAGACAACATAGAAAAAATAAACAATAGAAATGATAACATGAAGTGCAACCCACTTGGGGAATTAAAACCATGCCTCTGCTAATAGGTAAAGATCTAGCAGCTGGATGACAAAGTGGATAGGGTAATTCGTTACACTGATTGATGACAGGGTGATTGTAAGTCACTGATATGAAATGAAAAGGCATTATCTTGAAGGATATCAGCCAAAAATTTTGGATAAAAGCAATATCAAAATTATTATAAAAGCATTCATAAAATCAGTTCAGGAATCCTGTGTACTCTTCTGGTGACACATATGGAATATACAGAAACAGTAATTCAAAGGTAGAACTATGACTACTAAGAAGAATGAGGACAAAACTGACCTCATGTAGACTCACGTTATGCAAATCTGTGTAAAACAAAGAGGTTGTTTAGCTAGCAAAAAAAGCTTACAGAATAATTGTTATGGTTTTTTTAATCTATAGAGACATTTAGAGTAAATACTGAAGACATTGAAGATGGTTATGTAGGTTACAGCACCTTGCTAACTGCAGACAGAACAGCAGCATCTATAATTTTGTGAACTGTTTACCCAGGAAACTATTTATAAGCTTGGGGAGACAATAAACACAGATGGACTGGAAAGAATGTATTCAATTCATCATCTAATTGGACTGAGCTTCATTGTTCACATTCTTTATTTAAAGCAACTTCCAAATAAGATCTATATCATGGGAAAAACATAACTTGAATACTTCCATAAATGGGGTAAATAAGGTGTGTTGACTGAGTAAAATGAGGATCGGTTATTATATTTGCTCAGGATTCTTGTAGGCAGTTCAGTGGTTATCAACAGCTTCCTCAAACTGGATCTTGAAAAGTAAAAGGCATCAGTGGGAAAAGAAAATACTTTTATAATATCATATAATTGTTTTCCTACTCTCAAAATCATTACCACTAGAACAGCATCTTTGTAAGACAAGGAGGGGAACAGCTTACTGACAAGTTGTGGGTAGTGGCAAGCATCTTGATAATATCACAGACAACAACAAATGCTTAGTTTGATAAAAAGCTTGAGATTCTATATAACTTTGAAAGATGGAGACAAGAGACTTGGTAGTTATGGAGTCACCATCTTTAATATCTAGTTTCTGTTTTGACAATTTACTTCTTCCTAGCAGGAACAATTCTCTACTACTACCCTTTTTATGCAGAATAATTATCTTATTACTGTCTCCATTAAAGTCACCCTTCCTATAATCTATCAGATTCCTAGTAGGAATTCGTAGTAAAGATGATCACTAGAGATTTTTCAAATTTTTTACAACTGTAAATGTTGGAGAAGTATGAGCAAGATTAAAAACAAACAAACAAACAAACAAACAATCACTTCCCATTCCTTTAAAAAACACAGAGTAGGATCGGAATTTGGAACATCATCCACTTACCCAAAGATTAGTTCCTGTCACTTAAGGCATGGCTGAAACTAAGAATATGTTTACTCAGTATAAAGACAGGAGGAGGAAAGAACTAGGTAACTTTATTGAAAGAAATTTAATATGACCAGACTGCTTTATGGTGTAACAATAGATGCCACATAAGAAGCAAACACTGTTTCACCTATTAAAACAAAAGCTAATGCAAAGATTTTGGAGTTGGAAGTAAGTGGATGGAAGCTGTGCATGAACATAACTTAAAATGTGTGAAAAAGAGGGAAATTCAAATGGAAACAGTACAAACTTAGAAAAGAAACAGAAGAATTAAGAGTTATAATGACAATGGCAATGTGAGCTTTCCTAATATGGAAACTTTATGGTTAAATCTTGACTCCAAAACAGGATATAGTAAATGGGAAAGAGAAACTATGTGGTTTGATGACATTTTATTGAGGTAAAAGAAATCTGTATATTCCTCATAGGGGAAACTCATGGAAGAGACCTCACAATTCCACCAGTTTCTCTTCACTTCAAGAGACAAACAAGGCCATGAATTTTTACTGATCAGAGAGGTAAAACTGTTGTGCTGCGCTTCTCCCTGTCTGACCCTAAAATGTGGTGGGAACACGGCACCTGATCACACTCTTTGCAAAGTAAATGAGAGTGGTGAGAGTTGGGAGCAAGGCAGTTGTGGATGACATTGCTGCATACAAACTGAGAGCCACTGGTACCCACCAACTGGGACAGCAAATTAAGAGATCAATTTTTGATCCATCCTCCAGTAAGTTCTTAAAGAAAGTATGAAAGGAAATTCCTTCAGTGAAAGCAATGAGGTATTTTGACTTACTATGCTACTTCACAGGACACACGTATTCAGTTATTATGCCACCTATCATGCAGCACATGGCCTAAAGGATATCTCAAATTAACTTGGCATTTACAACAAATATGGAGAACCATAATTCGGTGTGATATGTCAGAATGTATGAGGATGCATAGGACAACGTGGGTTCCTGTTTTGTATGTCACTTCATGGTGCTGTTATGTCATGTTACATTGTACTTCTATGTTGATAGATACAGATTTTTCTTCTGCTGCTTTATTTACCTTTCTCTTATACTTCTTAGTTGCATTTTATAGGCATCTGAGTGCTATACAGAAAAAGTTTTTTGCATCCATAGTTTTCTTATGCCTGTCCTTATCAGTCACCCATCAGCTAATATTTTCTTTCTAAAATATTCAAACCAACCTGATACAACCTGTGATATCACTGAGTTAGGTTGTAGGCAAGTATTGTATTCTCTGTTACAAGGCTGGCTATTTTGCATTTCCTTCCTAGGCAAACATCTGGACAGGTAATTTTGGGATGTACAACATTACTTCAATAATACTTCTTACAGATTATTTAAAAAGTAAGCAAGCAAACAAACAAACAAACAAACAAACATTCCATGCTTAAGGTGCTTCAAAAAGTTTTAGGACTCCCTATAATGCAGTTACAAAATCATGTTTTCTTAAATTGACTAGTTTTTAGGTGACTGTCATTAAGATATATGAAGAAAAACTACAGTAGTCTCTTAAAGTTTACTATTTGCATGACTTCAGTAAACAGCTGCTTAAGATTTAAGATTTTTTTTCTCTTAAAAGAAAGAGCTTTGTTTACTGTTAGGCTTACTTATTTCTATTTTGCTGCTGTTGTTCTAATTTACATTTTTGAAAGTCATAGAAGCTTAACCACCATGTATTGTACAACTTTTTGGATGAAGCTGTTTATCTTTCTCACTTTGTTTTTCTATAAAGCAAGGATAATGTAGTATAAACCTCATTTATAAAACCAGTACAGTGAAATGTGGTGTACATACCAAATAATGTAACCTATATATACAGCAAATCTTCTGTTGATGAATTCATTATAGTCTATCATAAATTTAAAATTGGGCAAAACCGTTTTGGGGTTCTTTTTACAGAAAAAGGAACAAATTTTGGCCAAGATTCATGTCTTCTAGTTTTAAGCACTTAACAGTTTCTCTCGTTCTTGTTACATGTTATGGAACTATAGAACAAAATTTAAAGATTGAACAAGTGATATAAATGACCTGATATCCACATTATACATGTTTCTCGAGTTTTACTTTCGTGTAGGTCTTGTCTGTTCTGAAGAAATAAATTCTTATTTGTGGTTGAGGAGCATCAGGTAAACTCTTGCAGCATGTGTTGCTTCTGACAGGATTCCAGGCCATGGCTTTTCAAGAAATATCTATAGTAGAAACCAAAACATGTCAAACAGAGATAATCAGATTTGCTTCAGAACAGTATTCTTGATCCACATTGAAAAAGTAATTTAGGTGCATCTTTATATGTAAAAATGAGAAATTGTTTGCCTAACATGTTTTCCAGTGTCTAAAGAAAAAAAAAAATCAGAAATAATTTTAGCCTTATTAATCACCGTTTAGAAATGATAATTTATCTACATGACTCAAGTGAGAGATTAATATAGTTGTGATCATAGAGACTTCAGTTAGTTAAGCAGAATCTGGAAACAACTAAGATACTATCACAGAATTCTTTCAAAATTAAAAGGTTATATATTTTACATGTGCTTATCATAGGTCATTTAATTGGGCCTTATGGTTTTGGAAGATGTTAATAAAAGTGCCTACTTCAAGGAGGCACAGAAGTATATACTTGGAGACAAGAGCATGAACTCTTTCATACACTGAAGAAATAGTGTGAGATAAGTCATGAAGAAATTAAAGAAAATGAAGTAATTCCCTAACAAAATATATCAGAGAGCTTAGGTACACAGATACATACAATATTATTTTTCTTAATGTCACCTTGCAGTAAACCTTGATGCTTGAAAGACAGGATTAGTAGAAAACTTTCAACTTGTGCCAAATGTATCAAGCTGATTGTATGAAAGCCAGTGAACTTTAAATTCCCAATCGTTTGTCTGATAAAAGACCTTAAGTGTCTCAATATTCACTACTGGGAAGTCTGATTTCTAGATAGTGTCAATATTGAGAGTGGAGCTTCTCAAAGTAGAATTATTTTAATTTAATGGAGAAGAAGATAAATAAATTTTTAACCACATGTTTATTCCGAACATTTACCTTAGGATGCGATTAATTTATTTCTACGAATATCTTATTTTGTAAATGCTGAGAAAAAAGTCTACCAAGATCTTCCTTGAACATAAATATTAACCTTGAGTACATCCACATGTTTCTCGGGGAGTATATACTGTAAATTAGACACTCATATTCCCATGAAAATGAGACGTATCTTTTACAGAAGTATCCAAGAAAAAACTAAAAGAAAGCAATATTTCCTACCTGCTGCCATCGAAGGAAATATCTGTCTACACTCCTAAAATTACAATTTAGTTTTATTTCATAACTCTAATAAAGACTTAGTCACAGTGTCTATCTTTTATTTTCACTCTTGAACTACAAGGGGAAAACAGACCACACCTTATTTTAGCCCATAGGACAGTGATTTGAACACTTATATATTTACTGGAACACTGTATTTAACAAAAGGTGTTAATTCAAAATATCCTGGTTTGAATATATTCAACTTCTTGAACTATCATTTTCTATAAGTGACTTCATGGTCTGAACAAACTTAGTAGTTTCTAGAATGTGAAATCCTTAATACCAGATGGTTTCATTATCCTTGTGGAGTTTCGATCAAACTAGCTTTTGAGTGGAAAATAAGAAACTGAGCTGTAAGGTTGTAAGAATTAAATCTGAGGACAATTTTACTGTACAGTGTATCTCTTGTGTTATAAATAAAAGACCATGTATTTGTGTATATGGAGAATAGAAGAAATGTATTTATTAAGGAGTTCTAAAATTACACTATAAGTTAGATGCTCTATGAGACAATGTGGTGAAATTACAGTCTTAAATTAGTACTAATGGTCTCATAGAAATAAGCAATTACCAATACACACATGCATACATGTATCTTCAGAAAAAGGTCTAATTTAGACTGGATATTTGCATATCAAGTGTCAAACATTTGACAGAAGAAATCTCAAAGATGACAGTAGAAGTTTAGGTACCTCTTTCCACAGACTGTCACTATAATAACAAGCAGATAAGTTCCAGTTAGTTTGAAACTAAGAATAAGACCAAAATATATTTTCTAGAATTGAAATTAATTGTCCAGAGAGTGTTTTCAATATTTGAATTAGACAGTGATGTACATGATGATTTATGATATTTAATGTATATTTTTGATTTGAGAAATAAATTTTAACTTGTATTTTAGAGAGATAATCTCAAAAGGTTTTGAAGGACTTAGAAATTACCCTGATCTAAGTGTCCTAATATTGCAGGACTACAAAATTCAGATAAACATTTGAATACATCTTAATTTCAGTCTGCATTGTGAATTTTTTTGAAATTTAATAATAAGAAGGAGAATGAAAGGTGAGTTCTGAAAAAAAAAAAAAAGACAAACATTGGTAGGAGGTGAAATGGCTATAATTAAGAGTCTGGCATTGGTAGGAAATACAGGTGAAATGTCTATAATTAAGATTCCGACTGTCAGGCCTTCCCTGCTGTATCAGTTAAGCACTAATAAAATATTAATATAGCCAAGTGAACTACTCAGACGATGTATCTATGAAATGCTCTAAAAAAGCTGAGAAAAGAATAAAAATATATGTGAAAGAGATGAGACTTCAAGGGACGAAAAAAAAGAGACATAAATCATGTCTGAACAGAAGGTGTGAAACACAATAGCATGTGTAATAAAGAAATGTGAAAATGTTAGCTCACTTGTTTAATCTATTTTTCTTTTGGTGAACAAGCTATAAAAAAACTGTAAATAAGTCCATGTAAGCTCTCTTCCTTTCAAATTAATAAATCAAATTATTTTTACATCCTTAACTGGTATGAAATTAAATCAGATGACAGTATATAATCAGTATCTCATGTGAGAATCAACCTATCTATGATACATTATTTGAAGACCTATTTTACAGCAGATGATAGAGAATGAAGCAGGAAGAATTTTATTGAAAATAATCTAATTAGCCAATGAGAACTTTCTACAATCAATTAATTACACTGAGACTAAATAATTTTGTAGCCCTCAAAGGTATTCATCCAATTATTAATTTGGTTTATAACTGGTGAGAAAAACACAGGAACAAGCAAACATATTTTGTTTACTTTCTCTAAGGGTATCACAAAATATATTAAAACAGTTATTTTGACTTTAACTCCAGGATGCATTTATATAGACATAGTTATTAAATCTTCTTTTATAATGAAACTTTTTTTCCCCTCTTCTTCTTTTTACATCTTCAGCCTTCAAACTTTTCTAAAAGACAAGTCATTTTCTTGAAGATAAATTAGAATCTACTGTATTTATATAGGAGGTTTTAAAACCTTTAATCAAACAAATAACATACTTGAAAATACTTGTTCGATTAGTACATCTACCACATAAATGAAAGGATGCCTATCAGATAAATATATCATAAATTACTACAATAACACCTGTTCTTGCATGTGAAGCTGATTTTTAAACTGCAATTATAGAAAAACAAATAATTAAATTAAAACTTCAATTTTAGTCTAACTTTTCATTTGCTTTTTGGGTTGAGGCCATGATATGAATTTTAATAAGTAAACATGCATGGGTTGCAGTGCTTTAACAGTTTTGTATATATTTTAACCAGGAGTGATGTTACTGCTTTTATATGTCTGAACAATGTCTAATGACATGAAATTCCCCAGCGTATCTGGCTCAGCCTCCAGCTGGCTTCCAGGAGATCTCTCTCTTTTGTAGGATTTGTGCCATGTTGTCTGATCCCTTGCAGACATCTAGGATATCCTATGACATCTCATATCAGAAGAAGTCTTCATTATTTACACAGTTGAATGCTATTCACGGTGTCTTTCAAAGCTTTTGTCTTTGTCTCAGACCTATTCTGAGAGCAACCACAGTTCACAGTACAGAGCAAGGCTACACTGCATTGAGTTTAAATGAGATGTAACTAGGCTAAATAATTAAGAAATAAGTATTGTGCATATACACTGTGTGAGTATCAAGTCTGAATATTTTGACTTATGAAAGCATACACTGAGTATGAATACCAGTTGTGGAGCCCCTTTCAAGCTGCAGGCTCTAGACATGCATTATAGCAGTTTATGCTTAGGACTGTCTCTTTTCTCAAGAAAATACTTTAATTGTAAAGTAAACACTTCAGATGTCAAAGTCCTGCTGTTAAATTTCCTACAACTCTGAAATGTGAAATTACAAATTCTGCTTGCATGATAATGATTAATTCTGTGTGATGACTTTTTTTCAGATCTATGCATATGAGTGAGGTGGAAATATTGCAACTGAAACCCATAGTAAGGGTCTATGTGCATTTTTCCACTATGTTCTTAATTTGAATACCCTTTAGGCTTTCCAGAAATGTGTGGGAGGGGGTGGGTTGGTCAGTTTGATTTTTTGTTTGTTTGTTTGTGGGTTTTTTTGTCTCTGTGTGTGTGTGTGTGTGTGTGTGTGTGTGTGTTTGGGGGGTTTTTTGACTTTTTTTATGATTGGTTGTTTTTTTCTGTTTGTTTATTTTTTTGTTTGTTTTTAATGGTGTTTTGTTTTGTTTTTAATATCTTTCATCTTGCTTGGTCATGATAAAAAAAAATCAAACAATCTGATTAAAATGTTAAAATATTTGTTTTACCACTATGGCACTGTGATATGCAGCCAATTATACGACATTGATTTCATCCTGTTCACAAAGTTTCTCTTCTTAATCTGGATTTTGGAACTGTAACTCCTCTACATTCAAAGGATGTATGTCTGTAGACACAGATCTTTAATGCAAAGCTTAAATGACTTTTTGATGTGAAGTTCTTCTGTTTGGCAGTCCTTCCTTTCATTTGGCCCAAGAGGATCTCACAAAAGAGCCTGATTATTGGCACCTTTATAAAATGTTGTGTCTGTATTCATGTTTTGTTTTGTTTTGTTTTTTAAAAAGAGAATTAATTATGCAAATATGTTCCCTAAAAAAGGACAGCGAATGAAAATAGCAAATCCCAAAATGACAGGCAGAGATATGAAACAATAGCAAACAAGAATTCACTCTTAATACGCAGCAACAATAATTAAAAGTAAAGTAGGTCTACACTGTAATACTAATAGCTGTTCATTGACACAAAACATTTATTCAAACAGAAGTTTTATTAGAATAATAAATTATTTGCCAGAATCATTCTAATTTTGTTGCAAGAGAAAAAAAAATTGAGCAGAGTGTCAACCAACAATTTTTTTCTGAGCTTACAAAGCACAAACCTGCCTTTGATAGATATCTATTCTAATGTGTCTTCCATCCTTGTGTCCTTTATATTGCAGAGGAATGATTTTTTTTGTCTGTTTATCATATGTAGAAAATGAAACATATTGCTATGATAAATCAAAAACTAAATGAAAATAGTTTCATTTTTTTTCTTCAATTATTTTATAACTTGAAAATCCTCTATCTTATAATACTATGGTAATATGGAATGATCACACATCACCAAGAAAATGTTTGTATTTTTTATTTTTTTCCCCTTTGGTCTATGTCCTTGAACAAAGAACAATAAAGCAGCAATGTCAAAGGAACACTTCTGTAAGTGGATGTCTTGTGACAGAGTACTATTGGGAAATGTCTGATCAACACAAGTAGATGGTAAGGCTGTCTTAGAATTTCCTATGCAGGTAACAGAAGAAGGGAGCTTTTGATTAGATGGGTGTATGGAGTAAGAAACTAATTTGACCTTTGATTAAATGATCTCACTTTTCTGGCACCATCACCTATACCTCAATTATATTCTGCTAAGAGAAAAAATAAATTTGGCCATTATTTTAACTGACATGAAAGGACAGAATAGAAGGGTTGCAGCTTTCACTAGCTCCTGCAGACAGTGAAATGGGAAAATGAGTAGCCCCTGGAATTTACAGCCTCTTACTTATTACAGGCTGTGACTGCTGCAAGCACAGAGGGGATAATCAGCTTGTCAAGTGCCTGCTGCTGAGAATGCCAACATATAATCACTTGTATTACATCAGAAGACTTCTTAGGAAACTGTGGCACTGCATTTGCATTTAAAAAGCCATGTTGTACAATTGTGAAGAGAGTTTATTTCAAAAAATACTGTAAAATAGTCCTTAAAATGATTAATTCATTCTTTCCCATGAATTACGTATAAAGAGACATAAAAGTTGATGTTGCTGTAGTGAAATGTTAGGTCAAAATCATTAGACTAGTAGATATTTGCAGGAGACAAAAATCCATTCATTGGTGTTGTTTCTTGCACAGAGGATGGTTGGTGCTATACTTACAGAATAATAACACTATGCTGAATCAAAACTTGTGTATGTCAAGTTTTTCAGAACTTCAGAATGTTGTAGCAATTGTTAGTAGCTCAAAATTGTACTTAGACTTTCCAGTAGCAACAAAATTTCTTAACTCTTAGAAGGTTCTGCTTCACAAAGCCAAATGCCAAACAACAGTTGCCTACAAAGTAGAAACTTTGTAAGCCATTCAAAAGAAAAAACAGGTAAAAGGATTTTTTTCAGGTCATGAAGTCTACAAAGAGATAGATTAAAGGTTTTAGAAAAAAGGTCCAATAGCAACAATTTGAAAGGAACTAAAAAGAGAGGCATCTTTGAAAGTCACTGAAGCTCCACAGAATTGCACTCAGGACAATATTGAAATTCAATACAAATAAAAAGTCAGTTAAAACATTGTGGGCAAGTGAAAAATAGTGCCAGAGCTCAGTTAAGTAGGAGTTGTATAAAAACTCCAGAAATCTTCTAGAGCCATCTGCAAGAGGTACACATAAACAAAGAAGAACACAGAGGGGTTAAAAAAATGGGAATTAGATTTCTAAAATATGATGCTAATCTGTTTTAGCTTCAGCTGCTATATCAAGATTAGAAAATGGGATTAAAAGCCTTAAGAAGGAGAAACATTGTGAAAACCAAAGGGTGCAATCAAATATTAAACCATACACCACTAACGTACCTGGTGTAAACCATTCAAATATGAAATCTAGTAGTAAGTGAATTATAAGAAATATATCAAAGGAAAGGCCAGATGCTGCATTTCTTGAATAAACCTATTATACTAAAATATAAACTGACAAGCATTTAGTTTGTACCGGTATTATTTTTCAGTGATTAAATTATTTTTTTAAAAAAAAAAAGAAAAAAGGAGTAGTTTAATATCGGAGAAACTGACACTTATTAAAAGAAGAGACTGAATCAGATACAGAGAAAAGCTTTATAGTAATGAGGAAAAAAATAACTGGGTCAATGTAGTCTCCTCATTTCAGGTATGGATTTTTTAGATTAATTTTGATTCAATATTGCAAGTTTTACAATAGGGAAAAGTCATACATGGAAGAGATATCAACAACAAATGACATTCCCTACAGGGGAGGCACTTTGAAATACATGTATTTAGAATTAGGCTGAAAAGGATACCATGATTTCATATGCTTAAATTCCAAGACAAAAACAGATTAGGTTTAAGAATACCTGAAGTCATTGTGATCTTGTCAAAGATGCTTTCTTTTCTAGCCATACAAATGTATGAGTCAAGTTTTGTTACATCTTGATTTTCTTAACTTCAGAACTATTTTAAACTTAGGGTAAATTTCGAAGTATCTAAATAGGTATCCTAAGAAGATGTTGCAGTGCAAAGAAACAGGTAACTAAGCAGAGCCAGAAGACTGAGAAGATTCAGACAGACCACGTTTGCCATGCTCATATTCAGTCTGGGATAGAAAGGTAATCAAGAAATAGAAATAAAATAATAATAAAATAATAGAAAGAATAATATAAATAAAAGAACATCATTACCATGGAAGTAAATACTGGAAGAAGAAAAGGTATCTGAAAAAAAGACGTAGCACCCTGGCTTAAGCGCTATGTCATGCAGCACAGCTACATGGCTTTCAGACACAACTACCTTGTTTGCAAAATCCTAGAATCATATGATGTCCCAATTAGGAAGGGACCCACAGGGATCATTGAGTCCAGCTCTTGTCCCTGCAAAGTAAAAGCCCAAAATTCACATAATATGAGGGTATTGTCCTTCTTGAACACTGTCAGGCTTGGGGCTGTGACTACCTCCCTGGGGAGCCTGTTCCAGTGCTCCACCATCCTCTGGGTGAAGAATCTTTTCCTAATATCCAATCTAAATCTCCCCTGGCATGTCTTCCTGCCATTCCCTCAGGTCCTGTGGGTGTCTACAGTCACTTGTGGGGATGCAACACCTAGTACAGTGGAATGATCCATTTTCCACTGCTCTAAGGATCTCCAGCACTTGAACAGAGGCTTTAAGTGTGTTCATCCTCTCAGAATCCAGGGTAGGGTCCTCTGTGAGGTTAAGAGTCCATTTAGGCAGGCCCGAGGATCTTTCACGTAAGCTTAGAGGTAATTTTTGCATATGACAGGGTACTTCTAAGACTGATCTTCTACAGAGAGACACAAACAGGAGTTCATCCTCATAATTTAAATATATTCAAACTTCCATTTCATTCAAGACTTTCTTAACATTAATCTATAAAGTTTTCTTAGCATCTATCTGATTTCTTCTGTTTAACCTGAACTATTACGAATGCAGGAATGAAAGGCCAAAGAAAGCATGAGAAAGAAGAAACCTGTTCCCACCAGTCAATTAGAGCCCTCAATTAGAAGCATTATTTGCTCTGATTTCAGCTTCTAGGACTGTTTCAAATCAAATAATCATTGAATAAGAAACAAGGACCAAGGACTCAAATCCAGGTCTCTCTTTTCTGAGGAGAAGATGCTAGCCTTTGTTCAATATATGTACTTTACTACTAAGTCACTGTTGCTTTAGTTCTGTCTTTGGTGCACAGAAACTCAATTCTAACAGTGTTTGCATCCTACATATATTATTTCATTGTCTTGCTTGGAAAGAATGTCTTGGTAGGAAGGAATCCTACACTTTTATTTACTGTAGAAGGGATAGAACTGAGCCTTCTAAATATTTGAGTAAGGCATGAGGAAGAAAGAAAATAGAATAAAACTAATAATCTCCTAACAACAACAACAAAAAACACAAACCACAGGAAAGGAAATGGTATGAAGGAAATAAAATGTAAATTAAAAAATAGCCTTTTCATTATTAAAAATATTTAGGCACAATTATGTAATGAGTCTCACATACCCACGTTAATACAAGATTGGCTTAGAACAAGTGAAATTCAGTTTCTTAGACATAGGCATCTAATGAATCTATTGGCTCTTTTACGATTTCTAAGCCACCCCCATGAGGCTGGCTGCTATGACACTGGATCTACAGGAGATCTTCAACTTTCTGACCTGGCAGCTGGAAGCAAAATGGAATACCCAATTTATCTCAGATTACATCAAATGTCTATTTTTAAGCAACTCCATCCAGAGAGGCAATAGAAGAGAAACATAAAAGCAATTGATCATGTTAAACACCAGTGACCAAAATTTCTCACTTATAAAGAGTTTGAGAAAAAGCTATGTAGCCAAAGAAAATGGTTTAGTGGTCATTAAAAGAAAAAAAGTCTTCCAAGAAGTTACAGTAGTGTCTAAATAAATAAACTAGAATGTTTGGCAGATCACAATGCAACACATTAAGTCAGAAAGAGTTGAGGAACAGCTTGCAAGGTTATGAAACTAATACTAATTTTTTTTTTCAAGGATATGGAATGTAGTGAGCCGATAGGTGACCAAAGGAAAAATAAGAGTTCTCAAAGTATGGTAGGCCATAGTTAGAATGGTTAAATATGTTTTTTTTTTCATCTTTACTAACCCTGCAGAGAATGGAAAAGTTTACCATGCTGTAGGTGTTTTGAGTGTTGTGTTTTAGGATCTGTTGCAAACAGACATTTCTGCAGAGCTTACAGAACAACAGAATGAAGAGTAATGAATCGTGCTAGAAGTCTAAGAAAATCAAGGAAGATGTAGCTGAGCTACCAGTTGTACAATATAACCTGTTTTAAATCAGTTGTCATAGCAGATGATTGTGAAGTGAAAGAAGAGACTCAGTTTTTAAAAATTCTAGGGGACATGCAGTGAACAATAGAACACTAAATATTTACAGAAAGAAAGTTTGTGGAAATTACTCTGAAAAATATCAGTTAGTGGATGCTATTAAGTTTCACTAAAGGAGTCAGTAAGCAAAAAAACCCCATAATTTCCTTTGCTTTTCAAAAGATATTCTGTAATTCCATAAACAGAAGATCTCAAAGAGCCTCATAGTAAAAATTCAAAGAAATAAAATAAATCCAACAAGAGGCAAGCTTTTAAGACAGAGAAGCAGTTATTTAAAAAGAGTGAAAACAGAACAAAATTTTACTTCTGTCAGAAAGACATCACCAGTAGAATTCCCACAGTAATCCAAGCTCTGTGCTATCCAATATGCTTATAAATGATCTGAAAAAGGTATTTGAATGATCTAATACAGTCTTTGTACCCTACTGAGCTGTTAGAAGTAATAAAGACAAAAATGGCTGAAAAAAACTACAAAACCACAATATTTTGCTGAATGTTGGGGGGAATAAAATTGGAGAAGAAACAATGAAAATAAGTATAGTTATGTATGCAGGTCCAAAAAAAAATTCAAACATCTTGTTGGGTTCTGAGCTAGTACCACAGAGTTTCTTCCTTATGTGATATCATCTTTGCAGTGCTTTTGAATGGTAAAGAAAGTTCAAAGTCAAAATATTAAGAATTGCTTTGAAACATAAAGAAGAAAAAAAAAAAAAAACACCAAATCAAACAGAAAAAAATTATATACTGCTGAACAAGCCTATAGTAAACTCAAAACTTTAATATTATATAGTATTCTTATCCTACCATCTTTAAAAGTATAAATAAGGAAAATGACTACATTCCAGTAATTATGACTTTACTAGTAGAAGGACAAAGGCTTTGTACTGAGCCAACCCTCTCAGATCTCAGGCTCTGTTGGGGTTTGGCTTGATCTGACCTGATTTTAGCTTGCTCTAACACTTACCCACTGGTCAAATGAATATTGGCTGACATGCTGCAGCTGGAAGTACTGCATATAGTACTGTCACCCCAAGGCAGTGACAGTAGCCCTTTATGTCATCTGTGGCACAGGAATGTGCTGTGCAACTTTCAAGCTCTAGCTTGACACATGTAGAAAGGAATGAAACTATGATAAGAAAACATACAAATAAATACATGCCCTTGAAAAACAAGAGGGGGAAGAGCACCCACATGCCAATACTATACTTCTTCTGGCAAAAGAACTCAGGATGATGACAACTGGTACCCTTCCTCTTGAAAGAGACTGAAAATCTCACCCTTAGGATCCTCAGGAACATTGGAAAGGTGATGTTTAAGACCAGAGGAAAGTACTGATTCCAGGTAGGCACTTTTATATAACAATATTTGTTATTGAAGCTTTTTGGTTTTTTTCCCCTGATTTAGTTGGGCAATTTGGATTATTAGGCTGTTAAAACATTAACTGAACTACCATTAAGTTCTGAGCTCCATACATATGTTATGTTCTCTCTTACTGCTAAGGAGATTTTGTGTGTAACAAGGATAAGAAAGGGAGAAGGCAAATGACAGCTTCCTAATGAAGAACTGTTAAACAGTAGGTTCTTCTCATGGAATAGAATTGAGTGAGGGAGAATATAGTAAAAATGTACAAAGCAAGGAGTGGTAATGGAAGCAAAGACCAATTATGTCTTCCCTTTCCTAATACTGGGAAGAGAACTCAACAGATAAAAAATATAGGTGTCAGTTTAAAAAATACAGTCATGTACTTAAGTAGTGAGATATATATAGCCACATGACTTTACGGTTGCTTGAAGTTCACACAGGTTCAAGAATAAACAAACTTAGTAAAGAAAAACTTTTTAGGGCTTTAAATAGAAATATAGTATTTCCCCTACAGTAAGTCCAGAGCTACGAATTGGTGGAGACTGGAAGTATATTCTGGGGAATTCTGATGCTGCATTTTCTGTTTGAGTACTCTTCCTTAAACTTGGGCTGACAAACTGATACTCTTTGACACATTTGATCTGACAGTTCTCACTGAATCTATAAACAATATAATTCAGCATAATAATACCACTTGTTGGTTTTTTATTTTATATGTATAGGCTAATTTCACTTTGTGGCAGTTGCACACCGCCGTCTCTCTCCCCCCCCCACCCCTTTCTTCAATATGGAAGGTGCAGGCACATCCCCCTCTCCCTCAACACATCTCCCCCCGCTCTCCTGCCATGGGAGTAACAGCTTCTTTTGTTTGACCCCAGAGCCCATTGGCCAGGGTCATTAAGAGGAGGGGGCACAGAGGCACCAAGGAGCTAAGAAGTTTCTGGGTGCCCACAGTCGAAGTGGGGTGCAGAGAAGCTTCCGGAATGCCCACAGTCAGATCTGACATGGCTATATAAATGGGACTCCCGCCAAGGCATGTGTTTGGTGTGGTCCTCTCAAAGCACAGGCCAAATGCTGCCGCTGAGAGCCCTCCAGGGACTGGGACGCTATTTAAGATAACCTCCTGAAAGAAAAATGGGACTGCCTCATCTCGACGTGTGGGTGAGTGATATCCTTATTTCCTCACCAGATAAGCGAGTGTATTAAATAATTCCTCACCACTTGGGCATGTGCTTTCCTCACTAGACATGTGAGTGTATTCCGTGCTTTTTCTTTAATAATTCCTTGCCAGATTCAGGCAACCGTATATTTTTCCCGGAGTCAGGAATGGCTCTGACATTGTTTTTCATGAGCCACGTGTATGCACACTGTGGATCTCCATTGTTATTATTTGCTGCACCCCAATAATTTCCTCAACTGATATTCAAACCCGTATCTATGTTACTGAAGTGCTAAAACCCTGTTCTTTAACAGTTAATTTGCTGCACATTTTTGACCAGAATAAAAGTTTGTTTTGAACCTTGTTGTCCACCTAAAACTAACTTCGGGGTGCCTCTGTGACACTCCTCTTAATTTAGATCTGAACAGATTTAAATTACGTTTATGAAAAAACAAAACAAAACAAAACAAAACAAAACAAAACAAAACAAAACAACCAACCAACCAACCAAGAATAACAACAACGAAAACAACCAACCAAACAACAAGAACAACAACAACAAAACAAGAACAACAACTTCTAATTCATGTCTGAATTCTCCACATATTCTGGAAGAGTAAATGCTGTTATCTGTAATTCCATTATAATTTTATTGCAATAACTTTACAAAATTATTAGTTTCTAAACGTATTACTAAAACATAATTAACTTTCATTTTATTTTATTTTGTTTTATTCTTTGTTATTCAGAAACTGAAATCTATACCTGTCACAGTATCAAGGAATATAAAGTCAGAGAGCTCTGCTCTTCTTCGTTAGGAGATAGCACAGCAAAATTTCAAACCAAAAGTAATACATTTCAAAGCAAAAGTAATTTGTTACATTTTGTTCATGTATTTCCTGAGTTTGAAATATTTCAATTATATTAATCCTTTCTATAATTTCAGTGGTCTTTTATATTTCAGAACACATGAATTTATCTCTTGTCTTGCTGTATGACAGGTATCAGCACAGAGAAGCAACATGTACTCTCCCAAATAGTACTGCCTTCATCCTGTGGTGTGGTGTCTGCACCTTTTCTCCATGACTATCATGACTACCTCGGGACTAAATAAGCAGACTTAAATGAAAGTGCTTTCTGGTAGTATTGAACTGTTCTTTCTTTCTAGTTCAGAATGTCAAATAGCTTGAGCGAATAAAATATGTGTATTACTTCACATCTTTATCACTGCCTAGTCGTTAAAAAAATCTGCTGTACAGCATTTTGGATGGACAAAGGTGTGGGTGAGAGAGTATTTAGAGTTGATTGGTTAAAATTTTCTGACAGTACTTTCTCATCCTGAAAGGCTAAATGTAAGAGAATGTGTTGATTCATTCTCAATTTTTCTTTTAGACCCATAGTTCCTCAGCTCCCTACACTTCGCTCCCCTGTGATTACCTCCCGTATTTGGAGAACTGTTTACAGCTGGTTTAGTTCTTTAAAGTCCTTCACAAACCTGGTTACACAGATTTCTTAGATGTAAGTCGAATAAAGCAGACACATCTGATGGACAGCTAACTTTAAAAATTGTTAAAAAACAGACAGAAAGAGCAATTCTTTTATCTATCTATCTACCTATCTGATTGATTTTTAAAGTATTTTTTATATATTTCCAAAATATAAAAAATATTTGATGGGAAGAAAATTTAAATTTTCACCCCACTTTAGGCTATGAAATCATTTTTGTAGAAATAAAAGTCTTGTATGCTAGCTTCTTTAGGAATAAGGAAGAGGCAATATTCCAACTCAAGATTGCTGAAAGGCGGTATCTTTTTAAAGGGTTTCATGTAGCATGAGGAATGTAATGAGCTGCTTCAGCTTGCTTAAAAATTCACAAATGTTTCATCAGAAAAAGAGACTCAGAGGAGAAAGAAACTAATTAGGATATTTGTAAAGAAATATATAATAATAATTATAGTACTGATTTTCAAAGTAAATACATGGCTTTAAGAAACTTCTCTGAAGGATCATTTCTAGGAGTCTGTAGCCTAGTCTTGATTATTTTAAAATTAACTGATGAAAAAAAAATTGAGGTTATGAAAATTATAAGAAGCAATATAGAAAAACATTGATTTTAACATGCTTGGTCTTTTTTTTTTTGTTTGTTTTTTTGAGCATCTTCTTGGGAACTGTAATTTAGAAGCCTCATGTTTGGAGTTGATTAATTTAAAATTTATGGGCAATGGAGAAAATTAAACTCCCTAGGGACCTGTGTCCAGAGGTCAGGAAACCATAGGCATTAAACAACATTTAAAATGAAAATTTTAGGCAAAGATTGTTAAATTAGGGCAACAAAAAATAACACTATAACATGAACTAAAATATCTTTAAATAATTCTTTCAACATCTTTTTCATGATGATGTTCTTAAGAAAAAATACTGGTATTTTTCTAAAACACAATTCCTATGAAAAATTTCAATAATTTCTGTGCATAAAATATGAATCTTCATTTAAAATTAACTGAATTAAACAAAAAAAGAAAAATATATATTTTTTAAATTTTACTAATGTTATGTTTGGTCTTTTAAGTATTGGACAAATGATTAAAATAAATAAAAAATACATGCATGCATAAAAGGAGAAATGTAATTGAATAGTAAAAATATATTATTATAATAATGAATAAAAATAGCATAATTTAATATCACTTTTCCAAGATTCAGGTGTATGGTAGCGTTGAAATTAACTCCGCAGGATATTTCAATCTAAAATGTGTCAAACATGTTTGTTCTTGGACATAGATTTGGGCTAAATTTACTTTTTCTTTAAATCAATAATATTAAGTTATAAAACAGTTATTTTGGGGCAATAGTTAGGTATAGGACATGGATCTTGGAAGTGATGGATCATTGAACCTTTGCAGCTTAATAACACCTCAGAAGGAGATTCATAGAACTTTGTGAACTTATGCAAGTCCTTGGTGTATCTTGCTGATTTGCATCTCTCAGGAGATTATGGTTATTACTAGACTTGTAACACACTTTTCCTCTGCAAACAGCAAGTGGGGGTGAAAGAGGAGCCTGAAGCTGCTTGAGACTGTTTTAATGAGTAAAACCTCCTTGAACTGACTTTCAGAAAAGATATTAATTGCAGAAAGGTCTCATAATAATTATAGTATCTTGAAACATGAAAGTTATCTTGGCTATAAAATGGGGCCTGCACAATCAAATTATTACAGGCACAATATTAAACCGCCTCCTTTTTGTGGTTTGCTCCTACTATTAGCATGTTCTCATTAGACAAGTTAAAGTATTTCATTTCTACAGATTTTATAGTAGATGGGTTTTATATTGTACTTCAGGGGCTACAGAACTAATAACACATCTCTTCAAAATGTGCAGTGAAGGAGCAGTGCTTTAACTACCCCATGCATGCATTTTGAGAATATTCTAAAAGCAAACAGGTCTTTAAAGGAGTAATAAAGTTTCAGGGTTACCCAGGCCTCAAAGAAAAATTAATGTAGTGTTAGATGTGTGGTGGTTTTTTTGTTAGTTTGTTTGTGTTTGGTTTGGTTTGTTTGTTTGTTTGTTTTCTTCTTAAAGAGAAAGGTATAAATTTGTGTGTTAACTGGCAAAGGGGTATAAGTGGGTGATATGGATAGTGTGTAGTAGCATAGCACTGTCATGAACTTTCTGAGCAAAAAAACTCGAGGACTCATCATGATAATGGCCAGGATAACATGGAGGAGATTTATGCCCAAGTCAGACCACTAGTTTAAATTTATACTGATTATTTCCATGAGGGAACAGGTTGAAAACACATTTTTTTCACAAAATACCAGCTATACATAAAAAGCACTTTAAATTATTTTTTTCTCCCCAGAAGGTAGTAGTGAAAGCAGAACAAGTTTTTAGCTAAGTGAAAATGTGAAACAATTTAGACAATTTTTCCATCAATTATTTATCAGTTTATTCCATTATTCCGCTGTGTTTTTTTCTCCTAGGATATCTGTGTATGCTACATTGAGTTCTACTCTTTCACAGCTCTAAATCACTTATGCTTAATTGTTCTGCCTCAATCAGAACACTTAAAAGGTCCAAAAGATACGGAAGATAATTTTTTCTCTCAAGTTTGGTCTCAAAAATCAGGTTATTTTCTGTAACCACAAATAAATTTTGCTTACAAAAATCTCTTCTATTGTGGCAATGAGTTGCAAAACTACACAAATAAGAAATTTTCATACATTCTTTGTTGCTGTCATGATTTCTTCAAAGGTTTATTTAATGCAAAATTTCAGAGACAAAATACCTTTTAAATCAGTTCTAAATTAAAATATAATGATTTTTGGAAAAAAAAAAAAATCTGTCATTTGTTCAATCTGCTAGAAATTCTGAGGTAAAGATTTTGATTTACAGAGTTGTAAAATAAGTGGATCTGCTAAAAATGTCAATATTATGCCTAGTGTCATCTATATTATCACCATTTCTTCTTATACAGAAGTTATTTCTTTTCAGCTCTTCTCTTTCAAAATACTGAATAAAATTGTAATCTATTTTTACTACTGAAATACAGAGCATACTTTTAAAGACATTATTTCTGCTGAGTTCATTTTGGACATGAAGGAACTAAGAAAAAAAAAATTCAATTCAATTGTAAGAATTGTATTTAGCTGACTTCCCTCCAACCTCAATAATTCTATGATTTGTGGAGGAGAAAGTGAACCAAGTCATTCCTGTCTCAGCTTTTGTTGAGGCCAGCCACTTTGAGTCTGAGATTCTCTTTTGTGATTGTAGTTCTACAAACACAAACCCTTAGAAAGGTACAGCAAATTCATGAGGGAGGTGCCCTATTCCCTATGTTAAAAGTCAGCTAACTGCTGTATTGGTTCTTCGCTGACAGAACTGCCATTCGAGAACTCGCTAACAGGTGAAAAAAATGCACCCCTAACACTCTCATTTTTGTGTAAATAATTCAATGGGAGTTTTGAGGCAAAGCACAAAAGCAGTTGTTATATACAAGGCAAATGGAATCACAATGGAGGAGAATTCTAGCAGAGGATATGCACTAAGAAATTCACATCCATTCATGCAGAAATCACATTAAATAGTGCATTCAATCTTTCCAAAGGACTTAATAATATCTTCTTAGAATAAACTATTTTACCATAAAGACAGAAAAAGTATACCACTCCCTGTCTCCTGGCTCTTAAATTCAGATAACAAGCTTGTATTTGTTCAAAGTCAGACAAATATTGAGGATGATCCCTACCAGAATGTGGATACAGAGATAATGTGGATTAAGGTCCTGTTTGATGTGCTGAGAAACTCTTCATTGTCATAAGATGTTGTTTGGGCATACATGTTTTATGTATTTGAAAACACAAATTCTCTGCAAATGAAAGGTTTAAATGATACAACAATAATACAGAAAATTGTTTATTGTAGTAATAAACCAAAAGTTGTGCAAGTTGTAAGCCAAAAGTTGTGCATTACAGTTCAAGGAAATATTTCTTTTAATTTAATGTGCTTTACAATGCCGAATGAACTCATGTCTGAACTAAGACACAATCTGGAATCAGTTCATGCAAACTCTATTGGTTAGATTGCAGCTGCTAATGATCTGTAAAAAGAAAGCCAATTTACCCCTTGATAGAGATTACTGTACCAAATGTAGCAAAAAGCTATGTGAAATGTGAAACGTTTGCTGTTCAATGAGGAAAGATATTATTAGTGTGTCCAGTTTCTTTTTTGGTGTGAAGAAAATAGGTCCACCTTCTTCTGTTAAGTTTTAAATCACAGACAAACAAAATAATTTGTAGGTTTTTTTTTTTTTTCCTACTGTTTACTAATGCAAATATTATTTTTTAGATTAAAATATTATTATATAATACAATTTCACAGTTCCTTTCAGCTGTATTTACCATCCCTTAGATCAATAAACTATTTAAGTTATGAAAAATTGTACCTGCCATGGTTGGAATACTGTCAGGCTAAGTTATTTTTAAAGTGCCCTTGATATTCCCACACACCTTGATTGGTCTGTCGTATATTTGTAAATTTTCTTCACATCTGCTAAGTATACTGCAATTCTTAGCACTAGAGAGTCTTGAATTTTTTCACTGAAGTTAATTAATGAAAATTATATTCCATATTTCTCTCTTTCCACAGTATCTGCACACAGATTTTAATTTTATTTGTTGTTTTTATGAGGAAATCTTGTATGGTCAGAGTTGCAAGGCAGATGTGCTCACAATATTGGTTTCCAGACACCACCATAAAATATATAGAAAGAATGCTGAATGTTTAAAATTCAGTTTTGTTTCAACATAAGAAAAAAAAAAAACAAACCCCTAAGTTTTTAAAATAAATAAATTTAGAGTGAGTGGATAAAAATAGAGATTGTTTGGAAAGAGTTTCCTCTCTAGCTCACCATGTCAGTCTTGGATGGATAGGCCATTTTCTTAGTCCTGTTCTCAGCCCAATAATTTTTAATGGCTTCCTGGACTGTAAAATCCACACAGTTCCTTTGTAGTGTGTAAGAAAATGAAGTTTATTTCTTTCTGTATAATTTTCTCTCTCTTTCTAGTATTTCTGTGTTTTGACTATTACTGTGTCAATATTTCACCCCTTCATTACTGTCTCATTCCCTCCTTTCCCAATTTGAACTTCAGAAGCTTTTTCCAGATCTGCATACTCATTTATTCTAAAGGAAGCTTCAATTTCCTTGTTCAGAGTGCAACAACCAACATAACCCTTCTCTCCACCTTCCTCTCTGTTGCTGACCCAAATTTTTATAAAATGCAACATATATTTCACAGTAAACTGTTGGCAAATAAACAGAACTTTTGTTGTTTAATGCACCTGTAATTTCAGGAGTATCTTTTTATTTGAGATGAGGTGGAAAATGTGTTTTTTCATGCAGACAGTGTGGTAATGACAGCATCACTACTGTATGATTTAGTGTAACAGCTCAAAAATACATAAAATTAATGGTTAATGAGGCTGATCAGCCTACAATATGCAGAGGTTTGATGTTATCATGTATCAATGACACTAGATAGTACAAATTATTGCTTATCTCATTTGTGCTGTGCCATCTACACACTGAAGGAAACTGAAGTTAGGGTTCCAACCTGCTTTCTTCATACTTGAGCTTGAAATTTTATTTAATGGAGACAGTGACAAATGGACTCACTGATACAAAGGAGCAAACTTTCTCACCAGGCCAGCCAGTGCTGAGGACCAGTATCTACTTGTGCTTGGGCACAGGTGGCTTTGAAATAGTCTGTAGATTGTAAGTTAAAATAATAAATATAATAATAAATATAATAATAATAATAATAACAACAACAACAAGAAGTAGTAGTAGTAATAGTAGTAGTAGTAGTAGTAGTAGTAGTAGTAGTAGTTGTTTAAGGGCTCTTTGTGTTTAGTTGACCTTGGCTGGATGCCAGGTGCTCACCAAACTGCTCTATTACTCCCCCTCCTCAACTGGACACAGGAGAGAAAACATGATGCAAGACTCATGGGTTGAGATAAGGACAAGAGACCGTTCAAATACCTTCAGAGGAAAACAGATTCAACTCAGGGGAATTAATTGAATTTATTGCCAATCAGAAGTCAGAGCAGGATACCAAGAAATAAGAACAATCTTTAAACACCTTCTCCTCACGTCTGCTATCTTCCCGAGCTCAACTCCACTTGCATTTTCTCTACTTCCTCCCACTGAGTGGCGCAGGGGGATGGGGGTTGGGTGTTGAAGTCAGTTATCACATGTTATCTGACATTCCTCCCTCCTCACACTCTTCTCCTGCTCCAACATGGAGTCCCTCCCATGTGACACAGTCCTTCATGAACTTCTCCAATGACAGTCATTCCTAAAGTCTACGGTTTTTCATGAACTTGCTCTACCAGGTGTCCTTTCTACAGAGTGCAGTCCTTCAGGAATGGACTGCTCCAGTCTGGGTACTCCACAGGATCACAAGTCCTGTCAGAAGACCAGCTGCAGCAAGGGCTTCCTCTCTCTACAGGTCCTGCCAGGATCCTGTTCCAGTGAGGGCTTCCCACAAGTCCACAGACTTCTTTGGGCATCCACCTGCTCTAGCATGGTGTCCTCCATGGGCTGCAGCTGGATATCTGCTCCACCTGCTCCACCTGCAGGGGGATAATGTGCTTCACCATGGTCTGTATCACAGGCTGCAGGGGAATATCTGCTCCCGCACCTGGAACACCTCATCCCTGTCTTTCTTTATTGACTCTGGTATCTTCATAGTGGTTTCTCTCATATATTCTCACTCATCTCTTGTGTCTGCCTTTGCACAGCATTTTTTTCCCCTTCTTAAGCGTGTTATCACAGAGGTGTTACCACCATGTGAAATAGCTCACTTTTGCCCAGCAGTGGGTCTGTTTTGGAGCTGCCTGGCATAGACAAGGGAAGCTTCTGGCATCTTCTCAAAAAAGCCATCCGTGTAATGTCACCTCTACGAAAACCTTGCCATGTAAACCAAATAAATACTTTGTTTTTATCTCTACTCCTCATGTCTTCAGGGAATAGTTGGCTACTATTATTTTTACAACAATTTATGTATCTATATGATGGAGGATAACAATACATTTCCATACAGCAAAAATATCTACTCACATATTTAACTTCAATACGTGTTTTTTTACCTTGTGAAGGAAAGCCTGTAGTAATTATATAATTTAGCTGTTAAAATTGTTTCTGTATGTGACATCCAGAGTGTTGTCAAAATATATATAGGAAAATGTGGTGAAATATGCAGGTTACATTGATGTATATTTGAAATGTCTGTATTTTTCAGAAATTATAAAATTATAAATAAATTGTGGAATTCTTATTGAGTGACTGACAAAAAACATACACTACGTTATTCTGAAATCTACCCAAGTCACATAAAACTTATTGCTAAATTATTCAGATATTAAAAAATAATAAACAGGAACCTGATTTCCCTTGCTTTGTAAGATCAGTCATCCTGTAGGTGCCATTCCTGCTATACATTGCACATATGGACGTGCATTCCCTACTAAAAATGTTCTGGAGTAGCTTTTATAAGCATTAAGTCATTAAATCTAAAAAGTTTCTTATCTTCAACTTCTCCAACTCTAAAAATGAATAACCACATCAGAAATCAAAGCATTTGACATTTTATGGAATTAAGCTCATTTTTCAAACTCTGTAGAAGCTATTGAATGGAAAGATTTCCAGGCACTTCAAACAAAAAGGAAAAACAGAGGAACTGGAAGAGAAAACTGAGCTTGGAAGAGCAGAGTGAGTGCCAACTAGACAAGAAAAGGAGAAAGATGCAAAACAAGCTCTCAGAATGGAAAACTGAGAAAATCCAAGCAGCTCAAGAACAAGGAGACCTCTATACCTCTCTGATTGATACTCAGGCAGTTCAACGGAAGGAAAAAAAAAAAAAAAAACAACAAAAAAACAACAGATCAGAATCAACCTTATTTCCTTGTTGAGCTTCTCTCATAAAGTTTTCATGAACAGTCCCTATTTTTTAGCAAGATCTCTGAGGTATTTCTTCCCTAAAACAATTGTATTCAAGATGTTCCATTTTTGCCAAATTTCTTGAAATACTCTTCATATTGTACTCTAAAGGCCATTCGGTTTGTTACTTCTTAAAAAAAATGTTGCTCTCTCATTGTGTATTCTTACAAATAACCAGTGTGTCATTTTAAGCTAATGCCTAGAAACTATCTGCTATTCTGAGGTCTAGCAACTAGTTCTGATATGACCATCTCTATGCAGGCAGTTCCATTTTATTCCTAAAACCACTACATTGTTTTTTTTTTTTCTTCAATAATGAAAAAACTCTTTCATGTCTACATTAAAAAAAAAAAAAAATATTTTTACATATAAACCAGGGTTGTCTAAGGGTTTTTGGGTTAGTTGGTTGTGGTTTAGTTTTTTGGTTTTTGTTTTTTCTGTTCTGGGCTTTTTTATAATCTTGTGATGATTATGATGAAAAACAGAAACAAAACCCAGAAAGAAAGAACTATAAGAAACTTGATTCTAAGAAGCCTGGTTCTTTATTTGGTCTCTTTGGTTGACTGTCCTCTTATCTGAGCTATCATAAATTCTACTACATGAAATCATCCCATAGTGAATGTTACACAGCCCAAATGAAATAAATGTTTTGAATGAGGCATTCTTTGAATGCCTGACAATGTCAGAACTCTAAAATCCTATCTTATTAGCTACTGTGACTCTACATTGCTATATTTATTATTTTTTTACTGCTATTACCATAGTTGTCTTATGTGTATTTCACAGTTAATACTGCTTTGACACAACTATATCTGTTTCACTACTTGAGTTACATGCTGCAGTCTGTATAAGCTATAGAAGTTACTCAAAGTCATTGCAAATATATACCTCATGTAGTGTGTATTCTTGTCTGGAAACACCACTGTGCACTCCTAGCTAGCAGTTTTGCCTTGGAACAGGCTGATTCTTGATCTTTCTTGAGTTGCTATATTCCTCTTTGCTTTTTCTCTTAGAGTTCCTGTATCTTCTTGTGTTCTTGACTGTTTTGACTCTTAGGAGTCTTCAGTTCTTTGTTTCTAATGGATTTTAAGTACTAACCAATCCGTAGTCTCATTATAATGCTTCTGTCTCCCCCTCTCTCCTCTCTGCCTCCTTCTGGCTTTTCTCCCTTCCTCCCTTTCTTTTCCCCTTTCTCCCTCTCTCCTTCCCTCTCCTTCACCCTTCACTTTGTTGTATCTCTCTGTCTTCCTTTCACTTCTATCTTTTGCTAATGAACAATAGTGAAAGCTATGGCTCATATTTAGCTTATTTGAGTAAAACTGATTGCTGAGTCATATTACAACACTTGAGAGAAAATATTGCAAGACTCATAGACCCACACTTCATTGATCTCTGCGCCTTAGTGATTACTTGGTAGCTGTGAGAGCCCTGAAATACCACGTCTGCTTTTGGAACAGTTTTGGCACTTTATATAACAAATATGTAATGTCAGCCTACTCTACATTAACAGAACTACTGCAAAAATACTACTTCTTATGCATAATCTCCTGAATAAAATTTGTATTTTTTATCTCTGATTCTTCTCTTTCAAAATAAATGAAATTCGGGATATGTTTCTCACCTAATATACTATCAAAAAAGAAAATTTTTCAGGATTGTATATTCGAGGCAATCTTATTCTTTCTCAGCCTTCATTGCCATGTTTTACATCACCAGAAATGTTCCTGCAATGGCTTTTTTTTTTCCTGACCTTCTACTGAAATAAAGAAAAGAGTCAGTGATGGATTATGATATTTCAATTGTTTGAAAATTGTCTTGGTTTACTGACTCTGATTTTAGAATATCTTCAACATTATTTCAATTATCTATTTTTATTATTATTTGAAAAAATGTTGCTAATTTATGAGTATATAACTCCATGGCCATGAGTGAGTAGGTAAGTTTCTTTCCCAGTATGTCCCTGCTTTGACTGAAAACTTTATGCCACAAAATTTGCACAGTGTTCACCAAATTATGCTCATTATTATTAAATTATTATGACTAAAATACCTTCATATGTATGGAATATGTGAAAAATCCAGGAACTGTTCCACCATGGCTAAAAATCTGAGTGTAATAGTAATGGCTGTCTGAGGTACTAGAAAATGCTTAATCAAAGATTTCATATCTGCTCTTTTAGAGACTAAGGGCCAAACTATTTTTTTTTTTTTTAGAGATTTTAATAATCATAACTCCTGTTTCACATTCAGTTGAATATTCACTGTTGCATAGTTATTAAGTATGACATCCGCGGCTCCAGGAAGTCATAATTCTGAAAAGCCCAAAGTGCAATTCTGTAATAGAGCAAAGTCAACGTATTTCTTTGGGTACCAATCTGCAAAAGAAAGCGAAATACAGAGTGAGGATGGGGACAGGGTAGGGAAGAATTCAGCAACTCAGAATGGTTAGGCCAGGAGTGTCAAATGCATTTTCACCAGGGGCCACATCAGCCTGGAGGTTGCCTTCAAAGGGCCAAATGTAATTTTAGGACTGTATAAATGTAACTATTCCTATAGTCGTGAAATTACATTCGGCCCTTCGAAGGGAACTGCCAGGCTGATGTGGCCCCTAGTGAAAATGAGTTTGACACTCCTGACCTAGGCTGAAAATTAGCATGTCGGGAAGTTTCAATGCATAGGTGGAAATAAGCTGATAAAACCCGGGCCTTTTATTTATATTCACGCACAAGAGCTTGGAAAAGAGGAAAAATTTGCCTCCTCCTAGGAGAGTCTTCAGATTAAAAATAAAACAACTCTCCACGCCCATTCTAGAATAAAACAGGACACAGTGAATGACTCTACAACCAGCAGAGTGAGTTAAGGAGCAGGTTATAAAGTCATATTTCATTTTACTTTATTTTCTCTAGATCAAGTCCTGTGATAAATCTCAAATTGCTAGACAGTGATACTAGGAACACCATCTTCTCTAACTTTGTTCTGACAAATGCTTACAGTTTGAGGTAGTTTAAGATGTCTAGCAAATTAAGCTTTTCAAAAGATGTAGACAGGAGGAACCTCAGAAAAAAATCCGACTTTCTTAACATTTTATATGTAGGTTTTAGGCATCTCACTTAAGCTGGTCAATGCAAATAAATATTTCCAATGCATGATTCATGTGACCTATTTTATGGTGTTTTTTTGAGTAGACACCTAGCTGAGATTTTGGCATCTACCTTGTAGACCTCTAAAACTACAGAAGATTAATTACTTTCTGTTTCTATTTCTCAACAACTGCAGTTGGAAATGGTTAAGTTGATTTAAACCTATACTTCTGAACATGTATACCAATGGGACTACAGGCTTTTGTTTACATAGGCTTTGTAAGGACATTATTTCTTATACTGCTCTTCTGAACATAGACACCAAGTTTTGTTTTGGTAATCTGTGTGATTTTCTGTATTTCAACAACAGTTTCTTTATTCATCTTCTGGAAATAACTATGTAAACAAGCTATACTAAAAAGATTATCTCATCCTTGTACCCTAGCTACAATAATCTTGCATGCAGAGAACTTAAAAACTATTGAGGAAACACTGGGAATAGTGAACTGTAAAAAAATGTATTATTTTCTGAAATGTCTGAGGATTCCATTCCATTTTTAATAAAATAGGCTTATATTCACTAGGACATTTCTCCTCACCAACTGGGATCTCACTCTGGATCTATGTATATTTAATTACTGCATACAAAATGGAAATTCTTGGGAGAAAACTCTGTCCCAGATTAGTCAAAAGTCGTGGGACTGCTAAGTCTTCTTGAAATGTAGAAATTGTGGACTGTATTCACCTCAGTATAGGTCATATTTTTAACCCAGTTCTCCAACATCTCATGGAATTACTGAAGTAATTTGTAAAATAGAATCACCACTTTCGTGCCCCAGTTTTGTGTTCTCAAATAATTTGTTAAATATTATTTAATAACATGATCTAATAATTTGTGAGAATCAGCTTCTGAAGTTGTGTAGTAGGAAAACAGATTAAGTAAATGGGAAAATACTTCATGGCCTTTGCTTCTAAGAATATAAAGTTCCGCTTCAAGGGTAATGAATTCCTAATGTTTAAGTAGTCTTTTTCCCTATTTAATGTAGCTGCTAGGTCGATAAAGAATACTCTTTCGTATAAGAGCTATCAGAATCTGGCCTCAGTACAGATATTTATTCTAGAATATGAAATTTAATGAAATGTTTGACACTTACCTGTTACTATTAAACTGTAATATTTAACATGGGTTAAATATTCCATCTTTAGAAATTGAGTTGGTATGGGAGACTGAAATTATACCCTATAGAACCTTACGTGACTGGCAAATCATGGACTAGATAAGTAGCAATGTTGTTTAATGGGTCAAATAAGAAGAGTGTATCTAGGAAGAGTATATCTGCATGTTATCTTTTTTTGTTTATTCCTTGAATTCTGATGAATGTAGAATTTACATTAAATTCTCACTGAACTAGCAGGATTAATCCGAAATAACATCACAAAACTAAAAGTAAATTTACATCTTAACTTGTAAAATGTGAAACAGAGGTTGCCTTCTGTATTATAGCTGGAGTGCAAAATACAAGACCTCTAGCCATGGGACAAACAATATCACTCTGCACTCATGACACCTAACACAGCCTGGGAAGTTCCAAAGTAGTAATAGATTCCTGGTTCTTCAGCCAAGATCTATGCAGAAAAATTAATAAGAAAATGCCTTCATTTCATCATGATGGCATTTGGGAGCTTTAGAACTCTCTAGTCCATTAGTCAGTTTTGTTAATGACTGTGGTCTTTCTTTTAATCATGTGAAACATATTGACTGAGCTTCATTTAGTTCAAAGTGCCTTTCAGAAGCCTGAACAGAATTAGAGTCATGTGAAACTTTACTTTTTCTCATTGCAGTATATATTTAGCTAATTTCATTTGGGATTTATATGAAGATACAATACATTCATAGTTTGTAAGAAAAAAATGCCCATTTTAAAGTATTAAAAATTGAAATTTGAGTTCCTAACTTGTTGCTAAATTGTCTGTTTTGCTCTGTAGTATTTCTAACCTATGTTCCTAATGATAATTATTGAAAACTTAATGATACCTTCACTTTTTTGCATTATTCTTCCACAAATATTGTATTTACAAAATTATTTCAGCTTCATGACCAATGATTTTTCCCTTCAAATCAAGAATTTCCAGTATCAGATCTCACCAAAACAGGTCTGACACATACTAATGGTACTGGACTCCCTCATTAAGCAGTAATCAGTGATATTTCCTTTTCTCTTTGAATTAAAAAAAAAAAAAAAGCTACCATCTTTTCCATAAAATGCTTATAGAACTTACCCCAAGAGCAGAAGATCAGGAATCAATCCTTATTTCACTCTGAGTGTGTTTAAAATCAATACCTCTCACAAATACACTATCTGCCAAGCAAAGTAAGCTTTTTGTAGGTATATTAAAGTTCCTATCATTCCAGCATTTCTGTCATGGGTACAACAAAGAGAAGAGAATCCAAAATATTTTGGGGAGAAAAACAAAGTCCCAAACGGTTGCAGAATTCATCTATTTTTTTTTTAATTTAATGTGATTTTTTTTTTTCTTACATGCATGTTTTATTTTTAAAATCACTCTGAATGTATATACTTTCACTATGCTAGTATCATAAATAACTTAGGTAGGCGTCAGTTTTGGTAAAAAAGGTTCTAAAAATGGTTTTACAGGTGTAGGTTTTATCTTTCGAACATTAAATTCTCAATATACTATTAAATTCAGTAAAAACTGAGGGTTTTAAGTGTCCTGTATTTGTGATATCTACAGAATGTCAATAGTCTCTGAAACACAGAAGTACAAACTTCATCTGCTTCTCTTCATTATACTTGTTTGAATTCTTGAAAATCAACCCATGTGGATAACAGAGAGAATAAATTTTTACCAAACAAAAACTAGTTTGGGGCAAAACTACACAAAACTCTTTTCTCATCAGGCAGAAGTAGACCATAATTATTTTAATGTATTTAAAATATATATATATATATATATTTGGCTTCATGCCATGTAATTCCTGAAGGGGAAAAATAGGTAGTTAGGACAATAACAAACAATAATGACTTAGCTTTTTGGTTTAAACTTCACAAACTTTTTTTTATTTTAATAAGCTCTTTTGTAGCTACTAGACTAACTTTTCAGCATTTTAAATTTGCACATGGGAAAATTCCCATTTATTTTACCCTGGTGAAGATTTTCTTTTAAGGAGCTTCTTCAATCATTAACTACTTCGAAATGGCCTACTTTGTGTTCATTGACTAATTAGTCCAGTTACAACTCAGTCCACATTTAGGTAAATTACTTCAGAGAGAGCAGGGTCAAGCTGTTAGGTTTTTTTTCAGTGATTGATATGATTGTTCTGATGCATTCACAGATAAACATAAAAATTAAAAGTCTTTCTCCTCTACTAGGAAATGCACAATGAAAACTGTAATATAATTTTTCATATAAAACGATCAGCAGCTTCTCATTCAAACCAGCCTGTCCTTGATTTCTTCTGAGGCCATTTTACAGTGATCACTTCAGCACATGTTGCTTTCTTGAACTGTGATTCTATCATCTTCTCTCATCTTTTGTATACCAGAGCATTATCCAACTTTTAAAGAGCACATCAAATTACATATCTGTACACCAATGCACACAACTTTGGTGTTTGTTCATACCTTCTATAGACATGCACTTTTAAAAAATCTTACTAAATTTAAAATCTACTGCTCCCTCTGGTAGGTACCAGAAGTTGTATTTCCTTTGGCTAACCTAACACTTGAGAAATGGAGATAATTACATTTTAGCTAAAACATGAATTATGCTGGGGTTCAGTTGCATGATTATTAATATATGAAGCATTCTTAGAAGTCATGGATTCCAACTGCTCTTTTAAAAAGGAATGGTTCTCCCACTCATTCCATTTCATGTTTCCCAGCCACATGCAGATATTTCAGAAATCTTAGGTCATATAAGGCACTGTAAAGCTACATTTATGCAACTGAATATCACACATGTAGTCTCTTTTTAGTCAGTGAGAAAAAGACAGAGAGATTTGTGTAAGCTATTTTTCATTCTAGATATACCAAAAGAATGAGAAGATTCATATTGCAAAAATGTCTGTTTCTCTGGGATACTCAGGGCAGTTTTCTCTATACACTAGACATAGCTAACCTGCTCTAGAGGCAGCTAAATCTCAGTGTAGCTGTGAGCATGACAATCAAGCTACTATTTATATTATTCCTGCTACCATTCTTCCTAGTGCTTCATAAGGTAGTAGGGGTATAGAAGGGTGCAATTCAGCAAACAGTTATTCAAGTTTTACTGAAAAGTAAAATTCCTATAGATTTCCATAACTGAGGGTCATTTCTTCTTGACAGCAGATGAACCACCAGATAACAGAAATTAATGAATATATCATGTTCTAAGTTGTGGTTCTTTGTATGACAAATCATTTTCCACTGCCCTGAATATTTTCTGGTTTCCTTGAATACTGGTTCACCCTGTTGACACTGAAATTGTGGGAGGAAAATAAGAGCATAAAAAAAATAGGGAAACAAGATTTTGTCTCCAAACACCAGTACAAGGAAATGGAATGAGATAATCAAGAGCAAATTGCATTTGCTGAAATATTGCTACGGAGATGAGTTCAGAGCACATTGTTTAACTCCTTTCCCAGAACACACTTATTGAATTATTTGATCAGCCGGTTACAAATGTCAAAAAACACTGTTACTTCAGGTCTTGACAATTTTTTTATTTTTAATTCTTAGGGTGCATACTCAAATTAAAAAAGGGGAAAAAATATTGTGTTTTGTTTGAATGTATTGCTGGTTTGCTGCTTTAAGACAGGAAAAACTAAGTTAGTTTTTGTAATACATTTTGAGACACAACAGTATCTTCCCTCTCTCCAGTCTTCTATCTCAGTGGTGCAGCATGAAAATTAATACATAAACAGCCACTTCTTCAAATGTTTGAGCAAACAGCTTTGGTGAAGAGTCCTTCATCTGTATGCATTTCTTCTATTATTAACCTGATGGTTACGAAATATAAAGAGATAAAAATGTTAATTCCAATAAATTTGAATCTTTCACTGAGCTCACATTTCCTTTCTGTGTGTTCAGCGGGTGAGATGTATAGTAGGAAATGAGTGCCTTCTTAGCTAGATGCTTTCATTATAAATTTTGAAAGATATTAATGACCTATGCCCTGTTGTTTCATGTTTAATATGCAATTGTAACCAAGCTTAGTGGCTTTGTGAGATTCTCTGCTAATTTATGGAATCATTCACCTGACTCTATGGGGTGAATGCATATAGAAAAGGGACAAGATGATAAAAAAGAAACTAAATAACACAATATTTAGTGTTAAAAGCTTCTTTAGATTTAAACTTAGAAACTGTTATTTACCAAGTTCTATACTTGCCTGAAAAACTTTAGGACGTGCTGCTAGCAAAGATTTAGGTACATAGTGAACTAGTAATATATGAATAGGGGTTTTTCAAATCTCAGTTTTAAGTGTAAGCACGTTGAATAGAAACTAAAACATACATCCTAGGGAAGATCAAACCCTAAGTAATTTTTTTTATATGATCTCTTCCCATGTTATTATATAATTATATCTGCTAAATACCCATTTGGGATACAATGATGCACTATTTGCTTTGGAGAAATTTGTAGTTATAATTACATGTGAAGGGCAATTATTTTTTTCCTTATTTGATTTATTGGCCTTTTGAACTAATACGTTACTTGTATGTGAGTACTTACTGGTCATCACTATGATTGAAAGTTTGTTTTAGAACACCTGATTTTTTTTAATGACTTTTTCTCATTGCCGCATAAATCTAAATGATTGTAAGAGTGACAATATTTTTAATAGCAATAATGTATGAGAAGTCTGGTCTAATGTGTCTAACTTATTTAAACTTCAAACTAACTTCTTAATACTTCAATCTTGTGTTTATTAGTGACTTTTCTTTGGAAAATAATACAACTTCACTTTTTTTTTTTTTTTTCCTTTATAAGAAGGTAGAGAAGAAAAAAATAGAAGATGAGGTGAATAAACACCTTCAAAATAAAATGTTTTTTGGAAAACAAGAATATGGTGTTCATTATTGCATGTTTCAAACCTCTTGTGTGTGTGTTTTTTTTAGCGTTATTTTTTGTTGTTGTTGTTTGGTTTGGTTTTGGTTTCTTTGTGTTTCTTTCTTTGTTTCTTTTTCAAATATGCAATGAAACCAGTACTGAACAATTATAAACCACAACTTGTCTTTGTCAAGTAAAAGAAACATCTCATCTCTACAGCTCTATTGGAGAACCCTTTCTTTTGGTCAGATTATGAATTGATTCAATTCTAGGATCAAGTGGAAAACTACTTTATTTAAAACATCAGAATTTGAACTCATATATAGGCTATTCATTGTTACACAAAAATCACAATAAATATTTTTAATGCAGTATCATAGATTAAGGTTTTAAAATACCTGTATATTATATACCATTTTCCTTGCTATTTGGCTTTTATTGAGGTTGTTTAAATGCCAAAAGTATGAAAGGAGAAAAGCTATTTTTATTTTAAAACCTACAGAGCTAATTTTCACTAATTGTTCCTCTAGTGTTTAAATTACACATAACTGAGTAGTTTGAAGTGAATACTTTATTTGATACATTTTAACTCTTCACTTGAATTCCACATGAAAATCATACAATTATCATAGAATAATTTTGGAAGTGTCTGACGCATAATTGTATTGAATAATTCCTGGTCTGAGAAAAGGCCTCAACACTTTGTAATCACAGACCATTCATAATCAGTCTCCAGATCAAAACAGAAAAATGAGATAATAATTAGCTTAGTTTTCTCCATTCAGTAAGTTTAACTACACTGATATCAGCTGGGATTCTGGTTTGGTCACTCATTTTAAAATATTTTTTTAAAAAGAAGACCTATTTTTTTAGAACACAATTCTGCATATGAATTAACAGCTATGATCAGTATTCACTATTTATTTAAGTCCTATTTCTTCTCCTTCTTCTTTTATTTTTTTTATTTTTTTTTTATTTATTTAATTTATTTACTTCCTTACTTGTTTATTTTGTGAACCTTTTATACTTTCTAGAATTAATACGAATATGGCCCATGTTAACCACAGGTCTGACTTTGCATGGCAATGATGAAAAATATTTATCAGATGTCATACAGTCTTTGTTCTCACTTTCTAGCAGAGTTGCTTTAGTGTTTTCACTGTCATACTGTGTCTTGAGTGGCAGTTCTCCCTCTGCTGTTTGTGGTTCTTACTTTAAATACATCTTTTCAGTGCTTAGTCCTTCTCATCTCCTTGGAGTAATGACACTTACAACAAATTACCAAGCTGTCCCTATAAGTAAAAGATTCCTTTTTAGAGAACAAACCCCATCTATTTAGAGGAAAAAATAAAATAAAACACAGTACACACAAACCAGTCTAGTTTCTGTCAGGTTTCCACTGGAGGTTCTCAACAGGAATATAGATGACCTGTAATGATATAGTTTCTTTAACTCCCTCACCCTTTCCCAAAGAGGAAAGCACCTTTAAATTCTCATTTTGTTTTTGAAATTCAGTTTCTCTGTCCTTTTTGAATGTAGTACGTAGATCTTGCATTTTCTCCATTGCCATGTATACTGGATCTGGCAGGAATGGAATTAACTTCCTTCGGTAACAGACCATGTGGTGCTGTGCTTTGCATTTGTGGCTAAAACAGAGTTGGCAACACAACAGTGTTTTGACTATTGCTAAACAGTGCATGCACAGTGCCAAGACGTTCCTTGTCCCTTCCCCACTCCCCAGTGAGTGGGCTGGGAAATAATTTGGGAGGGACATAGCTGAGACAACTGACCCTAACTGACTAAAAGGATATCCCATACCATATGACAACATGCTCAACAAGAAAAGCTCCAGGGAAGGATAAGGAAGGCAGAATGTTAATGGCTATGACGTTTGTCTTCTCAAGCCATAATTACAAGTGTTGAGGTTTTGCTTTCTAGGAAGTGTCTAAACCTCTGACTGTCAATGGGACACAGAATGAATCCCTCATTTTTCTTTGCACATGCAGCTTTTGATTTCCCTGTGTAACTGTCATTGTCCACAAGTCTTCTCTCCTTCCTTCTATTTTCTCCCTTCCCAGAGAGAGGAAAGTGAGTGAGAAGCTGAGTAGGTGTTTATCTGTTGGCCAGGATCAACTCATCATACCTTGTGTATTTTCATCAGTGTTTCAGAATACGTAGATCTGGTACCAGTGCTGCTGGCTTTTTGTTTTGGTTTTCTTTCCCACAGGGTTTGAGTATTGGAGTGGAAAGAGACAGGCTCTTTCAGAAGGACAGACAGGGGACTTGGGGAGGGGATGTCACCCTCTATGTTGATTTCCAGCTGGAGTGCATGGACCTTCACCTGGGGATGGATGAAGAGCCAAGAGCTTGTAGGTAGGATCAAACGGAGGGCAAGGATGGGTGACATTATAGTGGATGTCTGCTACAGGCCACGTGACCAGGAAGATCAAGCAGATGAGGCCCTCTGTAGACAGACCAGAGCTGCCTCTCTTTCAGAAACCCTGGTCCTCACAGGGGACTTCCACCACTACGGTATCTGTGGGAGAGACAACAAAGCAGGGCATAAGCAATCCTAGAGATTCCTGGAATGCATTGATGGTAACTTCCTTCTCCAAGTGATAGAGGAGCCAATGAGGAGAGGTGCTATACCAGACCTTGTTCTCACCAACAAGGAGAGGCTGATGGGGAATGAAGGACAGCCTTGGCTCCAGTACCCATGAAATAAGGGAGTTCAAGATCTTTAGGGCAGTAAGGAGGGCACACAGCAAGCTCACTAACCTGGACTTCAGAAGAGAAGACTTTGGCCTCTTCAGGTATCTGCTTGATAGAGTACCATGGGGTAAAGACCTGTAGGGTAGAGAGGGGCAAGAAAGCTGGTTGATATTCAAGGATCACCTCCTCCAAGGTCAGGAGTGATGCATCCCAACAAAGAGGAAGTCAGACAAAAACACCAGGAGACTTTAATGGATGAACAAGGAGCTCCTGGACAAACTTGAACACAAAAAGGAAGCCTGCAGAGGGTGGAAGCAGGGACAAGTAGTCTGTGAGGAATACAGAGAAATTGTCTGAGCAACCAGGGGCCAGGTTAGGAAAGCTAAAGCCCTGATAGAATTAAACTTGGACAGGGATGTCAAGGGCAACAAGAAAAGCTTCTATAGGTACATAGGTGATAAAAGGAAGACTAAGGAAAATGTAAGCCCTCTCCTGAATGAAACAGGACATTTGGTTACCTGACATATAGAGAAAGCTGAGGTAATCAATGACTTGTTTTGTCTCAGTCTTCACTGACAAGTGCTCTAGCCATACCACCCAAATCACAGGAAAAGACAGGGACTAGGAGAATGAAGAACTGCCAGTTGTAGGAGGTCAGGTTCAAAACCGTCTCAGGAACCTGAAGGTGCACATATCCATGGGACCTGATGAGATGCATCCATGGGACCTGATGAGACGCAACCATGGGTCCTGAGAGAATTGTCAAATGAAGCTGTTATAGCCACTATCTGTCATATTTGAAAAGGTCTGTCAGACTGATGAAGTTCTCACTGACTGGAAAATGGGAAAGATAGCCCCTATTTTTAAGACTGGAAAAAGGAAGACCTTGGAAACTGCAGGTTGATTTGTCTCTCCTTTGTTTCTGGCAAGGTCATTGAGCAGATTCTCCTGGAAAATACACTGAGGCACATGGAAAATAAGGAGGTGATTTGTAACAGTAAACATGGCTTCACTATGTGCAAATCATGCCTGGTGGTCTTCTATGAAGGGACTACAGTGTTGGTGGATAAGGGAAGAGCAACTGACATCATCTACCTTGACTTGTGCAAAGCATTTTATGCTTTCCTGCATGACATCCTTGTCCTTAAATTGGAGAGACATAGATTTGGCAGATGGACCACTTGGTGGATTAAGGAATTGACTGGATGGTCATACTCAAAGAGTTGCAGTCACAGCTCAGTGTTCAAGTGGAGATCAGTGGTGTTACACAGGGGTTGGTATTGGGACCAGCATTGTCTAACATAATTGTCGGTGACATGGGCAGTGGGATTGAGTACACCCTCAGTAAGTCTGTGGATGACATCAAGCTGAGTGGTGCAGTTGACATGTTGGAGGGGAGGGATAACATCCAGAGGGACCTTGACAGCCTTGAGACATGGGCCTGTGCAAATCTCATGAGATTTAACAAGGCCAAGTACAAGATGGGTGCAATCTCAAGCACAAGTACAAGCTGAGCAGAGAATGGGTTTAGAGCGGCCCTGAGGAAAAGGACTTGATGGTGTTGGTTGATGAGAAGCTCAACATGAGCTGGCATTGTACATTTTCTAACTGTATCCTGGATTGCGTCAAAAGAAGTGTGGCCAGCAGGTTGAGGGAGGTGATTCTCCCCTTCTACTTTGTTCTTGTGAGATCCCACATGTACAAGTACATTCAGCTCTGGAACCCCCAACATAAGAAGGACATAGACTTGTTGGAGAGAGTTCAGGGGAGGGCCACAAAGATGATCAGAGGGCTGGACCACCTCTCAAATGAAGACAGGCTGAGATAGTTGGGGTTGTTCAGCCTGGAGAAGAGAAGGCTGCAGGAAGACCTTTTTACAGCCTTTCAGGACCTAAAGGGGTCCTACAAGAAAGCTGGAGATAGACTTTTTACAGGGGCAGGCAGTGATAGGACAAGGGGTAACAGCTTTTAACTGAAAGAGGGTGGGTTTAGATTATATATAAGGAAGAAATTTTTCACTAGAAAAGTGGTGAAGCACTGAAACAGGCTGCCCAGGGAAGTTGTGGATGCTTCATCCCTAGAAGTGTTCCAGGCCAGGTTAGCTGGGGTTTTGAGCAGCATGGTCTATCGGAAGGTGTCACTGCTCATGGCAGGGGGGTTGGCACTAGATGATCTTTAAGGTCCCTTCCAACCTGAATCATTCTATGATTCTATGATCTAATGGAAGTTTTTTTAAACAGATATGTATTGCAGAGGTATGAATTAACATTTTTCCTGAATTTTGAACAAAGCCTTGTATTAGAAATTTAAAAATAAAATCTTTTAAAGAAGTCAGAACTATACAACAAAGTGCAGTTCAGTTGATTTGCCCCTATTTTTACAAGGTAATTTATATGACGGTGCCACAATTTTGACAAACATTCTGGCAAGAACAGAAAGTTTCACAGTCTTACAGACTTCCCTGTCAGCACGCTTAGGTTTCAAAGCATCATGTGCCATTCATACATACATAGTAATTGAAAGTGTTTAATATTAATTAAATTAGTAGAGTGACATTCATCTGCCAAGATGCTGTCTAAAGCTTAGGCACATAATGCAAGCTATTCATCTAGATGTCCTCTATAGTCAATGCAAAGGGACATCTTACAAAAGATAACATTTAATCTAAACACAAGTGATAAAGAGTGGAGGGTAGAATCACTTCCTACAGCTGGTTCTATAGATAGTTGAATGACTGGTATGCCTAGCAGTGTAACTTCTATATAGCTACATATAGGTAAAATTATTCCACTATTAATTACAGCTTATTTCCTCATTATATACATTAAAGTTGAATACTGCAAATGTTTGACTTAACAATACAAAGTATCCCTCTACAGCATTTTTTCAAAAATATGCTTTTTATAAATACTTCTGCTGATAACTTTGATTGTTGTCCAAAATATTGAAGGATATTATGCAAACAAGTGAAGCATCTGTACTCAAAGTGTAATAATATGCATAATGGATATTTAAATGAAAGATATCTCACTCCTCAAGACAAGGCAATACATTTATATAAATAAGGAGAATATATAGATTTGCTGTAAAGAAATTGAAAAAAGTAATGAACCATCTGCAAATCCTCTGGATTTAGGAATAAACTTTCCCAAATTTAGCCTTGCTTTTTTATTATTATTATTTTTTGCTCTTCTTTTTTTTTTTTTCTTTTCTGATATATTGTGCCATCTTTGCTCCCTACATATTACCTTCTATCTTCCTCTGTAACATCCACCACAGGTAATCAACACTGAAAAATAATTATGTGCTTTTCCTTTGTTTGTATTTTTTTTCTTATGTTTTGGGACACACATTGATCAATGACACATATTATTGAAAGGTCTCTTGGATGTCATGTAACATTTATCAAAAAAAGTAACTGCATAAAAAACTGCATTAAAATATTAATATTTCATATTGAAATTATTTTGATGTATTTTCATCTGGTAATATTTTGCATTTTATTTGCATTTTATTGGTTATAATTTTTTTAATTATTGATTTTCTGTTGAACAGATTCTTTATCAGAATAGAATTCTGCTGCCTGATTTTGATTGGCCAGGTTCGTCAAATGTCGTCGTTCTGCAAGAAACATACAATACACAATTCTTAAAGCTGGTAGAGTATCACAGAGAAACTGGTCTTTGTGTCTCAGTAGAAGTACAAAAACTAGGAAAATTGGAATATATTTAGCTTTTTCCTCACTAAACTACACTCATATTGTTTGAGGTATCAGTTTCAGATAAACTAAGACCTGTAGAATATATATTAGTTTATACAGTATTTGAAATATAATTCTTCACACTCATCCAAAGTACTTTGCAAAAAACTTTATACACTAATCAAGCACCATGATTCACAAGTAGAGACTCTTACCTATGTCTATACACAGGCATCCTTCTAGAGGATTAAAAAGAAAAGTGCAAGATTAGGGCTTAACATGAGCAAAAACAAATAAGGTACTCACTGGAGTCATTTTCCTATGATTTGCAACAGACATTGTTGAAAACTTTAGTCCAGTCAGCGTGTGTTAAGCAAAGTTTCAGGTTTATAAAATTATTTCCAACAAGAAATGCATTTATGGTTTGCAAGGTAATATACGTAGTTCACAAATGCTTACACATTATATTTAAAATTCATATTTTCTTTATATTTTGGTTTATAACATTAGCTACCCAAACATAAACTGAAAGGAAATATAAAATAAGTAACACATTGATCCAAAAAAGTTTAAAAAATACTCTCTGAATACAATATGACTGTTAAATTGTCATTAAGAGAAATGACACGATTCTCAGAGTGGCCAAAATCTCTTAGCACTTAGCAGACATTATCTAAGCCGTTCTAGTAAAAGTAGCTTTGTTCAGATTTATTAATGAAACTGGACATAAAAGGCATGATATTGTACCTTTCTGTTGCTAAGTTTCATCTATTACTTGGTCTTCACCTGGTAGTTATCCTCCCTGGTAGTAAATGTAGAATATTATAACCCTGGTCATCTTTCCCTGTGATCTTCCCCAGATGAATTATCTTCCTCCAGATGAGTAAGAAGCTCCTCTTTATTGCTTCAGCATTGTCTGCTAAAGGTTGAGATTAAGAAACATCTAACCAATGTTCAACACTGTTGTTAGGGAAGCCACTGAGAAAAGGCAATAAGGTAGCAATGTAGTGAAAGAGAGGAAATCATGACACGTCCCGGATTTCTCATGGAGGAGGCTCTGTTTACCTAGGATGGATGCATATGGAAGGAACAAAGTGCTGCGCTCTGAAGGTAGATTACCACCTGCTGCTTCTCTACAGGACAACAATAACTTGTGTTTTCATTGGTATTGTACACAAACTGGTTGGCTTTTTTTTTTTTTTTTTGATAGCAGTCTGAAAAAGTTTAATATAAACTCTATGTGGGGCCATGCTGTCTTTATGAGGGAAGTACCAGGGGCTGTTGGAGGCTGGAGAGTTCTGACTCTGAAGATGGAAATGCATTGTTCTCTGAGGCTTGAAGAAATTTCCAAACTCTTCTTTTGAAGGAATGATCATTTTCAAATTTGGGAAATCTCAAACAAAAAAGCTTTTCTTTATCCTTATCAGTGAAAATACCACAAAAAGGATTAACTGCATGCAATCAGGAATGGATTCCGATTGAGGAAAGCTAATTCTGTTTCAGGTGTGCAACCTATGTCATGCAGTATGCAGACGGTATTCTGGTAAGGAACTGCAGAAGCTGTCCTTAAACTAGTGGTTTACTTGGATGCTTACCATTTTTTGCCACTGTTATCTCAAAAATAAATCTGAATAAGTAAACTGAAGTTATCAGATATTTAGGACTCCCTTTGCAAATTTTCAGTCACATTAGGTTTTTTAGTAGATAGGAGATTTTTTGGTATATAGCTCAAAATGTTAACAGAAGGTGTTATATCTCCTAACAAATTCTGTCTCACATAGTACCTGATGCTAGTGATCCAAAGAGATAGCATACTCAGTTTCTAGATCTATTTCTTATACCAATGAAGTCACAGTGAGTTGTATTCTACATTTCCTTGGTTAACATACTGCTAACATGTTAAGCATATTCTCTTTTTTCCTCACCCCTCACTGCTTGTACAGCATTTTCACTCTTCCTTAATGACATTTTCCCCAAGGCACTATCATCTTGGCTGAGGGGCTTGGCTGTGCCCTGCGGTGGGTCTGTTGGGACCATGTTAGGTTCGTCCATGATGATAATGAGATTCTTGTGTTAAAGACTGCTTATAATTTTACAGAATAGATTTTTCCGTTTCAAGCCAAGTTTCCATCATACTAATCGGAAAATTATTTATCAAGGTTCTGCTGTTTTCTAAGTTTATTTCACCTGGATTGGTTTCAGAATTCTCACAAAATTTTACATCCTATTTGTTATCCTTTTTAGGCTGGAGTAAGGCATACTTTTAACCTTATAAATAATGATAGTAATGCATAGACTTTGAAAAGCAATATTGTAGTAATTATCATTTGACATTTTTACAACTTCATCTCCAAACATGAATAAAACATTAAAATAAGTTATACAAATGAATCCACCATTTCCCAGAAATTCTAAATGGGAAAAGAACAGTTAAAATACCAACCTGGTTATGCTGTAGAGCTATGATTGAAGCTGCTTGATGCTGAAAATTACTTTGAAATGTTACATTTTCAGACATTTATTTTGAAAATGCTCAAGTTCTGTTTAGGTAGGCATGCATGAAAATCAAACACCTTTGAAGACAATTTGCTGTGCACTTTCATTTCTGAGCAGGCATTCATTTTAGACTTGTGCACATATCCTCAAAGGATGTAATGACTTTAAAGATACAGAAGAAAGTATATAAATATAATTGTACAGTTATTTTATATGATATTTTGAATATATAAAGCCATAACCTGGACAGCCAAATATCGTCCTAAAACATACACATATGATTTATCTGAAAAACAACACAACAAATGTGTATGTAGAAAATAATTTATGAAGTATATCTGGCAGACAAATCAGAACAAGTTTAGGATACATGAGTCTAGGAAAATGAAGAAACAAGGAATTACTATATTTTGTTAACATTTTAGATTTCATTTACACTAATTTAAAAAAAAAAAAAGTAGCAAAAATAGATGCATGTACTTTATGACTTATATTATTTAAACCCATTTCTGATTTTTTAAATTATTTTAACTGGTGAATATATAAATATTCTCATTGAAGACCCTGGAAAACATCTAAAAGACAGATAATTAATGCTTGTATTCAATCAATAAAACCATGCTAATATAATCCCAAGTAAGATTAATTCTCATTTGTTAAAAGAAAAAAAAAAAGTTCATTTTTATGTTTTTAAATGCCGTTTTACACCATGACAAAAGGAAGATAAGCATTAATAACCACTGTTCTTGATTCATACCTTTGAAGTAGAGAAATTAAAGAGACCACAGAGGAAAAAGATGACTTCTTTTCTCTTTGCTGACCCACAGAACAATATTTAAAATTAGACAAAAGAGGTTATATTGTTTTGTATTAATAGACCTATCAATGAGGTAGGAAAGAAACTGATAAAAAGACAGAAAAGAAGTAATAACTTTAGAACCTGGAAAGTCAAAAGTAGACTTAAAAAAAATATCTGTACACTCAGGTATACGTTATTCTGGTGTAGATTCTGTATTTCTCAGGTGATAGCCTTGAAAATTGAAAGATGAATTTATATTCCAAACAATATTACTCATTTGCATTTTTATAGAAAGAAAAATGGTATCACGTAAACTTCTTCAATTCTACAAGAACTACAAACTATTGCTAGGAAATATCTAATGGTCTAATGCATAAATAATTTTAAAATATAGATTAACAAGAACTTGGCTAGTCTACACTTAAAAAATAAAATGTTTAATAAATGAATGTTGAAAACTTATTTGAAATTAACATAAACTGATCAAACTAATACACAGCTGAAAAGTGTAGGTTTTAATGTAAGAGACAATTAATTGTACCACTTTGTCATTACTCAGAATAAACATTGTAGGTTGTGAATAGTATTTAAATTTGGCAGTTATAACAGAAATTTTGGTTTAAACATAGACACTTTGTACAATAACTACTTACAGTCTAGTTGTACTTTAAAATAGGTTACTCTAGCCTACTTTGCTGCTGGGATGGAATTTAATCTGTGTGCTTGCCAGAGATCTTAATGAACAGATAATTTTGTAGACTTTCTTAGAACAAGAACAAAGAGTTTCATTTAGCTGGTTAAAAAAAAAAAAAAGTGTGGGTTTTTTTTTTTTTTCCTTTTTATTTTATTTTTTCTTCTTGCGTACCTCAAAATGTCTGGTGAAACATTTTTAACTGGAACACAGCATATTAGACACTGTACATATACATATACACTCCATGTCACTGCCATATATACATCAAACACAGGTTTACAACTTTTGTAGTCCATTGTTTTTAATTAACTTATCCAAACCTTGGATGTAATAGGGCAGAGTAAGGCCCAATATTAAGAATGGGTGAAATATAAAAATAAAAGAAAGTATTATTTTTACGAGTGAAAATAAGAAAATTAATAGGGAAACAGCTGCTGCATTAAACTAAAGATGATACAGAATCTGCATTACACTCATGTATTGGAGAGTTTGGACTAGGCCTGGTTCATCATCGAAGCCAGGTGGCAAGAAAAAAATTCTGCATTTTCCCCCAGAACATACTGAAAAAGTTACTCAAATGAAACAAGTAATATCTGCGCAGCTATAAATCATGTATTTCCACTGGTGTCACATAATGCATGGGTTTTTTTCCTGATAAATCTTTATTATTTCTGCTAATTATCTCAATTTTTTCTCTTTATTTTGCAAGTGTCTTTTCTAATGTCTCCCAACTGCTACACTTAAAATCATGTTAAAAACAAACAAGAAATGCACCTGGTATGCAAAACCAGGAATTTATTACTTATTTTTTTTAAAGTTTAATTGTGCAATCAAAATGCAGCAAATAAGTGATACTATTAGTCTAGGTAAAGCAAAATATGACTGGCAGTCCAAAATTACCTAATTTGATACTAACAAACAAAACAAATATTACTAACAATGATGCAGATAAAATTTTATGCAAGAAAAGTCTTAGCTCTGGTGTTCTGCTCACGCCTTCATGATTCCTCCAAGTCCTGAGGTTGATAGGTTTAGCTACAGTTGGGAGAATATCAGATTGACATCATCCTGAGCTCTTCCTCAAGAGGAGTGTAATGTTAATAATAAGGTTTTCTACATTCTTTTTTGCCAGCAGAAGTACAACGTCAATGTTGTGGGTCTTGTTGGTTGATTGGGTTGTTTTTTGTGTTGTTTGTTTGTTTGTTTGTTTGTTTTGTTTTTCTTTTTTTTGTTTTTGTTTTTTTTAGTCTTCTGGCTGAGTTTGCAGGGGTAATTTCTGTGTCTTTTCTAAATTTCTTTACTCTTTCTTCATCAGTCTGCAACTTTGTTTCACATCTTTACTGTATACAGTGGATACTAGAAATCTTAGATGCTTTATCTTTGCCCTTTCCATAATCCCTGAAATGAGTTTTCACCTAATTCCTAAATTTGTGTTGCTGCTACTAACTGAGCACTCTCGAGGTTTTGACAGCCCTGGGACTTCCAGTATTACCCTATGCCCAAACGTTTGAAGCCTTTGCTATGATCCCATACCTGTGCTCCTTTACTCAGCATCATTATTCTGGGGTTGCAGACAAGTCGTTCTATACAACCTGACTACTTGGGATTTTTTGTATTAATATCAGCATTATTAACGAGAGGTGTTAGGGTAACAAATTATAGAAAGCTAAGTAAAAATTAGACAAATTACATTTTAGCCACCTGGTCATTAGACAGTTGTTACAACTAAGCAAGCTAAATCAAACCACAAACAAGGCAACACAGGTTCAAACAGACCTTGGCAAATCCAGAACTCTAGCTTATATTAACAAAAAACCCTGTCAATTGCTACTAGCAGTGACAGTATTATACTTATCAGACTGTAGGACTACGCTCTGTACTTCTTATAATTTATGATATTGGGCAGAACGCTAATTTTTGTTGCTGAAAGATCTACAGATATGTGGCACAGTGAGATTAAAATCACAATGAAGATGAAGTACCTTAAAATGTCACTGGAATACTTTAAAACATGGCAGTTTCTTATGTGGCATCGTTTACCTTGGGAGACTTAATCTGCCTCAGTTTTTTAACATAACTGACCATAGTCCTTCCAACCATATGTCCATATTCTTTTCTAAGAAGTATTACAAATTGCCAACACTAACTAAGCTAAACAACTAACAACTAAATTAAAGCAGAATGGATGTGCATCAGTGTTTTTTCTCGCTAAATAAAAATACAATTACTAATAAGATTTGAGGACTGCCACATATATTGTGAAATTGTTTGTATCTGACACCACTAGATGTTTTTATATGAAAGAGATTGGTACTAGCCTAGAACAACAACACTAGAACTTTAAGAGATCTGAAAAACAATTGGTGAATCTCTAAATTTATCTAACCAGTTTTGAAAACTGGCCCAAATAGAAAGTCATTTTGAAAGTGGAAATGTACATCAGTATAGGGATGAACCAGTTTTGAACTGTGCTGCTGTAGAAAGTACAATTCTAAGTATTTATGCAAAACCTAGTGATGAGATAAGATGCGGTCAGGAAAACACTCCTAGTGTACAGTGTGACTGACTTCCTTACACCTGAAAAGATTTTGAGCACTGAACTGATTGAGAAGTATGGAAAGGAAGATAACAGTCTTGATATATCAATTTCAACTAAATCTGAAAGTTATATGGGGTTTACCCTTGTATTCTTATGACTACCCTTACCTTCAAAGTCTGAGTATTTCTATTCTCCAGTCTTCTCACCTAATATGCATCCATATTGAAATATATAATGACAAAAGTAGAGGCCTCTTTGAAAGCTGTAAAACCTGTTCAAGAAGTTGTATAAATACATGGATCATTAACCCATGCCAGCTCCATTTTTCTATAGTCATATTTATCAGTATCTCCTTCTCTGCCATCTCTCATCCCTTCTAGATTCAAGTCTATCAAAAGAGATGCAAGGGAGGGAGAGCTGTTTTAATAGCTTAATGGACATTTAGATTATTAATTAGATGCCTAAACTAATATTTACATATATATGCCTCCTAAAAAATATATATACCTATACAAGATACATAGAAAAAAAAAGAGAGACACAAAATGTAAGAAGTGGAGGAGGAAAAAAAAAACAACACGTTAGTATTAAATTGCGTATATGGTTCTCTCCTAAGCGTGTCTGAAATTCGCTTACCTAGTGGATATACTTTAATTGTTGTTACGAATCTGTTCTTTCTGACCCAAGATGTCACATCACTGTGTGGCTGAAGCTATGCTTGCTAAGTTATTCTGACATTAATCACATTTATTGTTTGCAGGACCACAATTTTCTTATTTATGGGCACCACCCTTGGGAATGCAGGTCAGTGTTATCTAACAGCAGAATCCACAGCTGTTCTTGCTGACTTCAATTTGAGCCTTACTTCCTCGACAGAGGTCACATAGAAGCAATTGAAGTTAATTTTATGAGACATCTGTTATATTTGTAGTTATACTCCTTCTTCAAGATTGCCCTCTAAAGTAGCAGTTGCTAAAAGAAAATCAGGCACCTTACAATAGAAGGAAAACAAAAAAAATGAAAGAAAACATCAGACATTATCTGATAATTATTGTTAACATGACAAATTAGGAAATTATTCTAAATGAAGAAATCCATAATTTGGAAGCTGAAATATATACCAAAAAGTGAAAGACACAACTCTGAAGCATTTTGCACTTGAAGAATTCTGAAAGAATTCACTGTTAATGTGTTGCAATAACAAAACACAGATATTGACAAAAACCCAAATGATATATGGTTACAGATTATGTTAGACAATTGTAAATTCATACTTGGAATATAAAAGAAATAAAATTCTGAATATTTAGAATATTTTTCCCATGGCTTTTTAGTTAATAGGATGACTTTTCCTTCATAATAATTGCTACAAATAAAGAAATAACCAGGAAAAACATGCATATATTAAATATAAAGAAAATCATCCTTCTGAATGTAAGCATCTAGATACAAGGTGTAGTATTTTTTTCTCCTAAAATGTGGGTGTCTTCTTTTTAGTAAGCCTAGACAGCCTGTATAGTCAATAGACATTTCTTTACGCAAATTTTTCCCACCCTAAAGTGCCATCTTTATTTATTAAAATAACCCACACACCAGAATTGCCTACTTCTGTTCAGTGCAAATGCTGAAGATGAGAATACCAGTCAAATCTTTGTTAATCACATCCATGTACAAAACAGCAATCTGACATTTTGATCATGGAGTTATACAAGCTGAAAAATAATGTGGTCCCAGAAGGCAGATACAGACAATTGGATGCGGTGCAGTATTGTCTCAAGATAAGGATTTCAAGAGTTAGTTCCCTTCATTTTTAAGATTTTTTTTTCCTTGGGGCTATTTACCCAGTACTTCTTAATCTGTGTAAATTTTGCTGTGTCTGGTTTTTTTCTCTTATGTATGTTACTCCTATTAGATTTTTCTGCTTTAACAGAGTAGCACTCCAAGATTTTTTGATGTTTCTACTTGGAAACTTCTTATTTTCTCCCTCCCAACACATTTTCCCTGTATTCTACACATACATATGTCTATACACTGAAATGTTGTTGGCTTTCTCTTTGTTTGTTTGTTTTAAATTTTCCTATGGAATGTTTTGAAGGCTGCACAAAACCCATATGACTGTCTGAAGAAACTGTATCTTAGGAGATATAAGGATTTATTTTTTTTTTTTTTTTTTTTTCTGAATGTACCTGTAAAAATACTATTAAACTTAAGAAACTTGATTTACTATTTCTACAGAGTTTTTTTGCTGGTAAATAGTGCAAGATATTGAGATTTATATATAAATATATATATGATTATTTCAGTTTCTTGATAAACAAAGAGTCTTATAGTTTTTCCTCAAACTTCCAACTGGAAAATGAGCCCATCTAGCCCCTTCCTTCAGCCTTATTTATCACACCATCAGAATTTCCATGAAAGCATAAATTGAAAAAAAAACTGTATTAAACCAGAACTTAATTCAATGTCACATCCCTACTGTGACTCAGATTAGTTTTGCAACTCTTAGTCCTTTCAGACATCACTTCTTTCCCACTTGCAAGTACTTTGTCAATACACTAAGACCATATTGTGCTTTTAATTCTGTTGGGTGTTGTTTTTAAAAATTTTATATTTTTCACAATAAGTTGATCTGATTTGAGATATATCCATACATTTATTTGACATAGATACACTGTTGTAAACTTATATAATCATGAGTTCACTTTTATGGCTTCTTTTGATAACATCCTTATTTAAAGAATGACAGAAAGCACTCATATCCTACCTAAAACTAATTCATACCTTACTTCCTTTCAGGAAGGTTGTCCAAATATTTTAGGACATTTTAGCTATGTGTTTTATGGAGAAATCAACTGAGGCAGGGAATCTACCTTAGTGTCCTTCTGCTGCTATTATTTGTAGTTTTTGATGCTCATGCAGTGATGTGATGTTACGTTTCTTGCAACTTTTTCTGTATGATGCACATTGTGTCAGACTCTGATGATGTTTTTGGGTTGGTTTGGTCTGGCTGTATTACATATCGCATGCACCTCTGTGATCATTTTCACTGACATTTGCATGCATTTCTGCTATATTTGTCTATCATTATGGATTCTCTGTGATACCTAAAGGGCCAAAATATTTTCATGCTCTCATAAATGTCAACCTGTACCAGGCTGCTAAATATCTGCCTGGCAGATAATTTCCTTTTTAGATTTTTATCAAAGACTCTTGTTACAAATTTATGCTTTTATAGAGGTTTTAATCATTTTCCAAAAATTGCTGTACTGGATTTTAAGGCTTTGATCAGTTGCACAATCTATAGTTTTACCTGTCCTGTATCTAACACTTTAAACAAAATAAAATAAAAATCCAACACTTATTCCTGTTTCATGCAGTGTAATATTCTCAAAGTATAATATGGTTGCATAATTAGACCAGCTGTACCCTGTCAAACTCAGAAGCAACTCCACAGCAGTTATTTCCAACAGCAGTGTGTCAGAAATAACAGAAACAGCTAAGATTTCTTCACAGGTATTCATTGCTTTGAGCCAGAGACCAACGTATTGGTTTGGTCCAGATCTACTTGTCATGTTCTAGTTCTACTTCACATTTCTTTTAGCTTTTAACATTAGCTGACCTTCCAATGTTTCATTTTTCCTATGGTAAATTTCCTAAATAACATTACTTCTGTTCAGGCATCTTCATGAGACGTCATTCTAAGTTCCATATTTGCAAAGCAATGAGGCTAACAAGCAACATTTTAAACTAACAAATGTGAGATTTCTTCTCCAGAGCCACATGTGGGGTGTTTTTTGCTTGTTTACTTGGGGTTTTTTGTTTGGCTGGTTGGTTTGTTGGGGTTTCTTTTCTGTGTTTGTGTTTGGTTGGTTGATTGGTTTTGGTTTTTGGATTTTGGTTTTTGGTTTTTGGTTCTGTTTTGTTTGTTTGGTTGGTTGGTTGGTTGTTTTTTTCTGTATGTGTGTGTGTGTGTGTGTTTTGTTTGGTTAATTTGGTTTGGGTTTTTTGTACTGTTTTGTTTCATTTTACATTCAGTCTTCTGAAATTCTAAATGGAGCTGCTCCAGATTGAACCTAGCAGCTAAAGTGCACTGCTCAATTATTCAGTTACCTCATCAACACCTATATTTAGGACAATCTTAAGTTTTAGACTCTACCTATACAAAGACAGACATTTTTTAAGTACACAGTAACTGCATTTCATATCTCATCTGTATATTTATCTAGCATTACAAATGGAACAGTTCTGGCTGAAGTGTTTCCACATCCTGAGGATGCACCTGCATGTCCCACTTGCAACCACAGCTCCTATTTGCTGAGAAAGTACTTTAATTCCCAGGCGAGTTAGTGTTCCCAATTAAATGTTTTTGCATTATTCATACAGTTACGTTTATATCACACTTCTTATTGGTACCAAAAAAGATTTAGTAATATGTGTATTGCACAAACAGAAGATGATAATGTACAAACTATGATTTTGACTATGTTGCTAGGACTTCCCACACAAAGGAAAAGTTATGTCCACTTAATCTGCATGGTTTGGAGTTTAACATTACACTATGATATATTTCTTGGCTACTGTTAACAAAGAACAGAAGACTCTGTCCTTAGTCTACCAATGGTCCACCTAGACCAGTATACTACAGGTTATCTTGGGAAGTATGTAAGAAAGAGGAAAGCATGGAAGATACTTCCTCTAAGCATTTATGGAGATTGTGTTAAAGTGAAGTGAATCAGTTACTGTTTAATTACTGCATAATTACTCAACTAACTGTGCTTATGATGACATACCCCAACTCCTTGTTTCACAGGAAGAATAATCAATGGGTACTTCACATATTCAAATCTGAGTCTCATACGCATCTAGGAAGAGGGAGATAGATGTGCCTTAAATACATAATGCTCTGAATTTTAGAGGGGAAATTACAGTTGCAGTGTTTTCCATTAAAGTTTCATGCAGACTCCATCACACAGTTTCTCCTAATTCACCACTACCAGTACTAAGCATGTCTAAAAACTGTACAGTATTTATGTTTTCCTTTTGTATTTTATAGTATAGGTAAATCCCTGAACTACTACAGGCTCATCATTTTGTCTACTCTTTATTATCATCTCCTCTTCCCATGACTTTCTAAATTGATCAAACTTCTAATATAAAGACATGGAGACAACTATTATCTCTTTTCTTCCACAAATAAGGAACAGTAGCCACAGTCATCTTCATGAAAATATCATTGTTGTTCCTGCATTCAATCCAGCTTATCTCTACTTTATCTCACTTATAACCTATTACCAGTGTTTTAAAAATAGCTATCAGGCTTCTCCAATGTGTGCTTTTTGACTTTCTCATTTTTCCTTCACTAGCAATCTACTCTGTTTACATTCCCCCATTTGCACTGACCATTACAGGTATTAGAAGCTTTGTAGCTACTGCCATTTGGAACAACTTTTCTTTGCCTCTCCGCTTTGTCAGCTTGCCATCTCATTTGACACTTTGAAAACATCTTTTCTCCCTTGACTGTTCTTAGTTTTTATCTCCCTCTAACACTACTCTTCAGATTTATTAACTTACTCTGAAAAACTGGACATTGTGTATATGAAAAGAGAGTCATGATGTTATAACAGAGTAAATGCTCAGAAGGATTTGTAACATTATCACAGGTTTTGTTTGTTCTAATTACATACATAGTTTCAATGTGCTAAAAGAAAAGGCAATTGAAGAAACACAACACAGACATTATGGTCTCAGTTCAGTTGCCCACCTATTTCCTACCAAATGTGATTTGAGATGTCCTGAAGTCTTTCACTTGGCTTCCATCTGCCACTTCAGAAAAGTTCCTGTCTCCCACAGATGTATCTGACAACTGTCTATGAACCTTTCAGATAACTTTAGATGTCCTAAAAATGTGTTCAGGCAGCTGAACGGATTTCTAACTGCCTAATAAGACTGAACTTAATTGCTCCATAGATATCCTTGACTGTACCGAATAGATCCACAGTGGCTAAAATGAGAGTTAAGACCCCTACATCTTACCCCTAGCTTCTAACTAGAGTTTTTTGAGAAAGGAAATTCAGAGAAATAAAAGAACTACATGAATCATCTCTATAGCTACAAGAAGACCTTGATTCATTTCCCATATGTAGTTATCTTATGACTTTTCCAATATTGTTGTTATGGTCTGACCTCCAGCTGGTGCTGTGTCAGGACACAGGTCTCTACTTAATGTTCTCATCTATCTGACATAGATATCTTAGGCTAGGGAACTTCAAATGACTTCCAGATGACTATCTTGGTTTATAAACCAATTGTGACTACCTCTAAGCATCTCATTGAGATGTCAATGACTGTGGGATAACTTCCTTTGGCTCCATCTTATGCAGTAGAGAGATGTGCTTATATGCTAGTCAAGTTTCTGCTTGAACCATGAACCATTAGGACTTAGGAGAGTGCTGGGGTAGAATAGTCACTGAAAATACATCCTGTTCAGTAGTTTTAAAAAGAGAAATTTAATGTGGCTAGCAGGAAAGGTAACTTTTGCATTTTCAAATTCAGACATTAGCAGTAGAGGGAGATAGCGGAATGGTTGGTAGAGTGATAGACTGTAGGAAGCCAAGAATATCTTTGTGTCATACTATTGGAATTTCTATTGTGAGGTCTTTACGTAAAATGGAAAATGGACAACAATCAGGATTATAGTGACTCCATTTTTCCTTTAGTGAAATAAATAAACATTTTATTGTTTATCTTTTTAATACATGGTTATATAATTTTTCAGGTTTGGAACTGTTTATTTTCTGCAGAAAACTTATAATAAAAAGAGTCCAAAATGATATATTTCTTACAGAAAGCCCACATATTAATACATAGCTTACTAAGAGCAAATACTTCACTTATATTAGAAATAGTATCTTTCTTGATTTAAACAGGAATAATTGTGGATAAATCTGTATCTTCAATTTGTTTCACTTATTTTTTGTTGGTTTTGGTTTTTACACTTTAATCTCACATTGGTACTAATTTTCATTCACAGTGTCTCTTAGTTTCACTGTTGTAAGGCTTTTTCTTTTTATATTTTCTCTGTTCTGAAGCTTAATGTCCTTACTAGATCACACTCTAGAACTGGGTTCCTTTTGTTAAGGATTTTTTTTTTTTCCAAACTGTCTATTTTTGATAGTTTTTTTATCATGAGTTCATCCTGTTCCGCTTTTCATTGATTGTATGAGCTGGCACAGAAAGGATACAAGAACAACCACAAAACCATGGTTGAAATGCAAAGAGTGAATTTATTTCATTACTTTGCAAACTATGTAATCCCTGAAGCAGTATCCAGGCAGAGACACACAAGTGGGGATGTAGGCACTGCAGAGCTCAGTCCATGCTAGAGGACCACAAGACCTAGTGCTTTTGTTTGTATTTCAAAGTTCACACAGATGTAGCTTTCCACTGAGATTTGATCTTTCCCACAGCAGGGCAGAAATCACAAGCATGTTCAACAGGGTTCCGCTAAATCTATCACAGGACTCTGTTATTTAAACACAGATGTTTCACTTGTCCGAAACACAAAGCTAAACAACAATTATTATATGTGTTTTTATACAGCCCAGATGCAAGTCACTTGAGAGTGTTTACAATCCTCCTCATCAATCTTCCATTATTTTCCCACACTAATGTATCCTTAATGTTGACATTCCATCTAAAAATATCATTTCAGACTTCCTCTATAACTAGTAAAGAAACACAGGGCACATCTATAGTTAATATTAGCCAACTATACACTTTCATATAGATGAGATTAATAGAATCCTTGAAGTACTAATTTTTCTCCAAATACTATTGTTTTTTCTTTCTAATTGTTAAAAGTGTCCCATTTGTATTTTGACTTTGTGATAAACAGAAAAAATAATATTGTACTCAAATTCAATTTTACTTTCATGCCTGTCTATTCTCCAAGAAAAGTTGATATTAAAATCTGGCTACAGAAAGAAGGCATTGCAACCCTAGGACTTTAACAGATTTCTTTAAGATACCAGTCACACATTGACCTGAGAGATATTTTCAAGGAAAAGAGACAAAGCCCTCTTCATTCCTTATTTGTAAATTCAGGTATGTTTTGTTGTGTGGGGGCCTCAACTGTGTTTTATAAAATATTGTCATTTCCTTCTTAGGAAAAGTGTCAGATATTTATACATAAAGCATTTTTCTTCTTTAAGCTTTAAAAAATAGCTTAAATACAAGGATATACACCTTACTTCTGAAAAAAACACATTCTTAGCTACAGTTTCTGTTACAGCACAGTAATATTCTAAACATTTTACACGTTAGCTCTTAATTCCTTTGTCAGTATTTCTTCTCTTTTTCCTTCTTTAGGTAAACTGTACATTTAGCAGTAAACAGAGGAGAAAATATGATACTGACACAAAAGCTGTTGCTAATGACATGATTTGCTCTCAGTCTCATTATTTTCTGAATAATAACGACAGCTAATTTAAACTTAATGCACAAGCAATTTCTTAGTATATCCATGCCAACAGCTTCAGAAAGAAAATGATGCCTAGGCTGAGTTAAAAAAAGTGAAGCACAATTTAGCAGATTTTCAGCCCACTGAGCAAAGACAAAAGGTGTTGCAGTGCTGCAAATGAAAAATCATTCATTATTTGCCAAACATAAAAACACTCAAGGACTCTCAGTAATTCTAGAATCTTGTCCTATTAGAAGTACTTATGCATAGATATCTACAACATTGGTAGAACAGCAGGTTTTTCTGTATTTGAAATTGCAACAATTGTGTACGATATATACTTGGATAAAACCACTATAGCATGCAGACTATCTTGAAAGCAAAAATCAATTATTAAATGATCACATACTACTCTAAATTGAGTTTGTCATATAAAATAAAATAGCATTTTAAAATTTTACTTTGTGATAGTCTAATTTCTTTTTGATTCAATAGTAAACTCTTAGGATTAACTGCTGGACGTTTGGAGTCTTGTCTTCCTTAAGTCCAGAGCAGTGTTGTTGAATGCAATAAAACTAAAATTTCAAAATAAGGGTAATTGAGAAGCATATCTAGGAAATCAAAACATGGAACCATTTTTTTCTACATCAACTTTTCTGAAGTTTATCTAAAAAAAGTATAATTATAAAAACTGGGTCAAATATACTGTCCAGTTTTGTTTGCAGTTGTCCATGTTTTGCTCATGAGAACCATAGTAAACAGGGCCAGCAAGCAGGGCCATAACAGCTAGAAGGAAGAAATTTATTATGAGACTGCTGAGACACTGGAAAAAATTACCCAGCAAAGTTGTGGATATGTCATCCCCGAAGACATTCAAAATCTGGTTGGACTAGTCTTTGAAGAATCTAATTTAGTGGAAGATGTCCCTGCCTCCCATAGGGGTGTTGGAACTAGATGATTCTTAAAAGTTCCTCCCAACCCAAAACCATTATATTATTCCATGATTCAATGAAAGTTATTCGTTATTTGCAAACAAAGCCATATTTCTGCCTCTGTTGTTTCCTGATAAAGGTGTGCCTAGACCTTCAGCTTCACTTGCTAATTGATTAGGCAATGCCAGACTCTTATTCAACAACTGTTCAGGAGTGTCGGTTTAGCTCTAGTTGTGGACTGAAAATAAATGTGGCAGCCAGGATGAGGTTTGACAATAAATGCATGAGAAGACATGAAAGAGATCCTAGAGGAGTTGCTCAGCATGGGACTTCTAGAGACAGCACAACCAAAGAAATAACTTGCAGCAGAGTGCAGTTCCTAGAACCTGTTGGACAGTAGGTGCCTGCAGATTAAAGGTCTCAACTCAAATGAGGGTGCTGAGGGAGGACTTAATCTGTTCAGGTCTCTGACTGCAGGAAATGCCTCATGCTTCTCTTTGTGTCTGGGGATATCAGCTCCCAAACAGAAACAGACGCACTTCAGAGATGAACAGACACAGGATAAAGAATAAAGGACAAATTATCATGAAGGAAATTCTGATTAGATACTAGGGAAAAAAAAGAAAATCACTGAGGCTCACCAAACTTTGGAAAAAGTTGACTAGAGAGTCTACAGAATCTCCATCTAGTAAGGGGAGATTTAGCACCTCCTCTGCATTATTGACTTTTATTTTCTTCTGGGTTACTTCTGATCATATGATCATGATCAGATATATATGATAATATAATAATTTTGAATATATAAAATGAATAATATAATCTCAAAATATGATACCTGCTTATGTGATAGGATACCACCAAGTTCAAAACACTGTTAGGCAGGCACTTGTACACTTTGCAAAGGAAGAAATTGTCCCTGTCAAAATGTTGGATACAAAACTCAATACTGATAAAATTATCAAAATTATACTATATTTCCATATATGTATTAGAAAATGAGTTTGTTTTTATAGGACTTATAAAGTTCTACAGAAACACATACTCGAAATAGACTTTCAAGCACAGCAGAAATCAAACATCACTTTATACTTCAAGTAATGTTTTATATAAAAATGTAATTAATATAAAAATATTATTTTATCATTTTACAGATATGTTAGTTCGAGGAGAGGAAGGGCAGTTGCTGAAATATTTTTAATTATTATTTTAATATTATTAATGTATGAAGTAACTTCTTTGCTAAACATAATTTGATTCAATAGCTGTATGAGTAACCAATATGAACAAGAATACTGAAGAATAATGTTTCTGCAACTGCTGCAGTTGTGGTAGGAAAGTTTTACATCTAAACAGGCTGGAAATGCCAGTTCTGCAAACATTCCACTACATGAGGTCTGTGTATGTGTGTGTGTTTGTGTTCATTTATAACTTTTTATTACTGATTTGAAAAAAAATGGTCTGTGCTCACTTCTTGTCAATAACTGCAGCAACTGAACCAGATACAAATTTTTAAAAAACCCTTCTTACTTGTTGTGCTGGTCCTTCAGATCTTGTAACCATTCGTTAATAGGCATTTCTTGCTAAGGGACTCCCATAACAAAACTTTCTTTCAAATACCTACTGCAGTATCTGAGACAGATTTCTGGAACTGGAGGTTAGGAGTATTTGTTAGTGATCCAAGCTCCTGCAATGTATGTATGCTTGGCATTACAGATTCATCAGATGAGGATGTTCCCATACGGGAACTCCTGCCTGGATGTAGTCCAGATGAACAGTTGTGCTGTGGTGAAACAAACACACTGTGATATGAAAATATAAAACTAAATCCAGATGTGCCTAAGGTAGAGGAGAAAGAAATTATTACCATGAGCCCAGTAAAGTACTCAGAGTGGTGACAACTCAATGTAGTCTTGCTCCCCTCTTCTAGAAGTAACCTGCAATGGTCACTCTTAGGTCAGACCCAGAGGAATAACTGAGTGAGTGAATGTAACTACAGGGAAGACGAATTGATAACGAAAAGACACTTTGAGGGGCTGAGGGGATCGGACCAACAACCAACCAACCAAACAAACAAAAGAGCAAGGAAAAGCCTCCCAAACCTGTTTAACTAATTTTAATGAGACTTTTCTGAATTAACTAAGAATGTGATTACACTATTAAATCATTAACTAGACAAACAACTACTTTGAGGTTTCAAGTACATGGAATGTTCTGCTTTGCCATGAGATTTGGGAATGGAACAGTAGCAATGTCAAGAAGAAGTTAAAACTCCAAATTTAGCATTCCACGTTATTCCTTATAAAGCAGATGAACTTTCATAGAATATTATTTAATTGATAGAATGGATGTATTTTTTTATAAAGCTGAGCTAGAAGGTATTCAGGTCTGTGTCTTATTTCTAGTTCATCCTTTTCTTTCTGGAGAGAGAAGGAAAAAAAAAAAGGCAAAAAAAACACTCATCAAAACCAAACCAAACCAAACCAAACCAAACCAAACCAAACCAAACCAAACCAAATCAAACTAAACCAAAACAAAATACACACACACACACACACACACACACAAAACCCCCACAATCCCCGATTTATCTGCATTTGGTGCATGCATGGTATTTGTCTTCCTGCTATATAAATGCTGAATTATTTAATAAATATTACTACTCTTAGCATGCTTGAAATCTTTTTCAAGTTTAATAGTAAGGAAATTATGAACACTAACAATCATACAGATGAGGAAGGAGTAATATTTGAACTTGAGTATTTGAATAATATGACTCTGAATACTAGGATTAGAACTGTTTTCACAACTTTACAAATTTCAGTACCTGCAACTAAAACGTCATTCCTAATGAACTTATATGAAATAGTCATTATTTTGCATTGCAATATTTAAAACCTTAATTACAAGTGGTAAATGGTAGTACCCTACTTTCATTGTAATTAAACAGGAATTAATCTGTGGTGTTATGATGAACTCTGGCAAAGTAATCATTATTTTGTCACATTCATAATTATCCAATTAAAGCCATAAGCACTAGATTTTTATTTTAATTGTTGTTGGTTGTTATTATTGTTACTGCTGCTACTTTTACTATATTTTATCTTTGAGATATTGTTGATTTCAGTGTAATCTATTCATAAATATTTCTAAAAATCCCACAATAAATTGTGTTCCGTCTGCGTACTGTGGCATGTAAACAGATTTCTGAGAGTCTGGACATAAGCAATACTGAGTTATGATCTCTTTTTCTTGTATCATACGTAAATTTGTCATAAGAAATTAATTAGAGAAAATGCCTGCTCAGTAATACCAATGATGGTAAGAAGCACATCTTACCCTGTTTTTCACAGTAATGAACTCATTGGTGTAATAGAAAATCGCATCACAATGTGTTTTTCCTCTCTGTGATCTTAGATTCATTTCTGTGAGAAGGAGAGCACTTAGACCATGACTCAAAGTGTCATACGAGTTGATGACTTGTATATTGCTCTGGAACATTCGCATAACGAGTTCAATCCTTATACATGTAGATACATCATAAGACATGAATTGTATTTCTTGGACAAGTACATTAAACATTTGGAAATCATGTAAAAAAGAGTTTTGCAAGTGTCACTTCTGAGTGGATCAGGTAAAGAGTTTAAATTCAGCAGGCCACCTGTTTTATCAGAGCATACTACCTGACATTTCCTACAAGTTCTCTGCAGGTGGCACCCTGAGCAGAATGTGAGAATATAAAATCATTCTTCTAAGTTACCTGGAAATTTGTAAAGTGTGGTATCTGCTTTGTTTAAGTGTTCTACCATGCTTTGAATACCTTGGGAACTCTCAGCATAGACACATGAACCATTGTATAAGAAAACCAGATGGAGAAAGAAAAAATTGAGAAATTAAGGAGAACACTGGCTTATATAGTATAATATGCAATATGGCACACAAACACCACATATATTATTTAACTCTGACACATAAAATAGCTCTGCAGCTGATGCTGTCATGGGATATGATGGTAGGTGTCCTGATTTCAGCTGGGATAGAATTAATTTTCTTTCTAGTAGCTGGTATAGTGCTGCATTTTGTATTTGTTATGAGAAGAATGTTGATAATACACTGATGTTTTGTTTGTCAATTGGTAATCAAAGATTTTTCAGCTTCCCATGGTCTACCAGCTACACAAGAAGCTGAGAGGGAGAAAAGCCAGACCAGCTGACTCAAGCTGTGCAAAAACATATTCCTTATGATATGACATCATGCCCAGTGTACAAAACTGGAGTTGGGCACTGAGGTGGAATTTCACTGTCTGGGAGCCAACAGTCTATCGGTGTTGTAGGTAGTGAACAATTGCATTGTATAGTGTGTGTATATTCTACTCTTCTTCTTTTTCTTCTTCTTTTTCTGACTTCTAAATTAAATCAAATTTTTAGTCGATGTCAGGTTAAAATGAGCTGTTTTGGTTAACTGTTCAAAGGTCATGATGTTTTCACTATCTGGTAGAGTTAGCACATCATCAAAATAATAGAGGCAGACTTCTGATGTTCACATATCAAATTATATATTAAACTCTTTCTGCCATATGTATGTGTGCAGGAATGTTGCTATCATAGTTAAGGACCAAGAAATTAGTTACTTGGTTCTTAGGTACTTAATCGTCTTTACAAGTGAGTACTAAAAAGTTGTTTTAATGTAGTAGTTTGAATGTATGTGTCTCTGTGGAAACACCTTCACTCTACTGTTTGCATAAAAATCACTGCTATCTTTTTTTTTCTTTTTAGCATATATTTTGTTCATAGAAATGATAGAGAGGAAAAGTATTAGTCTTAAAAGAGTGAAAAAGAGCAACAAGCAAATCTAAGATGCTAATATCTAGAAGTGAGGTGCCAAGACACATTGTTTTATGGAGGTTTGACACCACAGAGGAATCCTTCATCTGAGTTGGATGGGCTTAATTAGCTGCATAGGCTTTTATATTATAAAAGATGCATAGGAGGTCTTACACACTTCAAGAAGAAGCAGGTTCACTTCATTATACTTTTTATTTTCAGAGTCTCGTCCTGAGGAAAGTATCATGCTAATAAAGCTACAAGATGCCGGACTAGATTAAATCATGTCTGACCAAGATGGGACAAGAGCTGAGTGAAAGTGTCTGTGTGTTCTCTAAAATGCTATCCAAAGCATCTGCAATTCATAAAACATGTCTGTCTGTCTTGTGTCATGCTTCATACTAAATATGAGGAAACACACTAAGGATTATTCCCAAGGATGAAGATTTTCCTGGATTATTAAAGAAACATTTGTTACTGGACCAGAAAGAGAAGGGGAGGTTTGGAATGAAAGTAAGGATAGATGGTTGTTCATACCTATTCCAGTCTAATATGCAAGATGAATAAATAGGAAGATATAGCAGGAAGTGCCTGCAAACCAGGATTGCCTTACACCAGGTGAATTGCCTATTAAACAGACTATAGAATAACACACTCTTCCTGTTTCTTTCTGGGCCTTAAAGATTTCTGGACAATGCCATAGCCTCAGTAAAACAGGTGGAAGTGTTCACAGTTCTTGTGAACAGCCTCCAGTCCAGAGGGTTAAAACCTCCAGTGACAGCGGAGAGAACTGAATACAGACTTTCTGTATGCTCAGTGAGATCTGATCACCACATCTGTCATGTATACATATACATATATTTTAAGTTACAATTCCTGTTTCACAGGAATCTTGATAAGGTCCTTAACAGGACTCAGGTAGAAGTATAATTGTTTAATAGATCTGAATATAGGTTAGCATTAAGATCCTTATCTCTGTTAAAAGTACAAAAATGTCAAATAAGAGTAAGCAAACAGATGTTGAGTAGTTTAACCCCAGACAGCAATCAAGCACCAGAAAGCTGTTTACTCACTCCCCTCCTTCCTTCCTCTGCCACCTCCAAGTAGGATGAGGCAGAGAATAGAAAGGGAAGGGTTGAGATAAGAACAGTTTAATAGGACAGAAATATATATACATAAAAATAACACAAATATTAAAAAAAAGAAAGATAATAATAATAAAGATAAATATAATAATAATAATAATAATAACAACAACAACAACAACAATAACAAACACCATATATATAAGTTATATACAAGGACATTTCTCTTGAATTCAGGTCCTGTACAGACAATCCTGGAAGAGCAGAGATCCGGACAGCAGTTTCCACTCGAACGTGATAATGTCAAACAGCCAGTCCTGGAAAAGAGAGTGCCCCAGTCCTGAACAGCCAATCCTGAAAAGAAGAATAAATGGGAGAAACTGGAACAGCAAAAGAGCAAACTAACTAGGTGGAAAAGCCAGATGCATCTATATGCAGAGCATGACACTAATGGTAGGGCATATCTCATTGACTAGTTTGGCTGTAAATGTAGGAGCTGTCCTTTCTCTGACACCTCCCAGCTGCTATTTCCACCTCTGTAGCTGGAAAGCTGAAAAAGTCCTTGGTCTCCTTGGCAGTAGCCAAAACATCAGTGAGTTCTCACATTATTTTCAAACTCCAGAACACAGCTTAGCTAATGGTAAGAAAATGTTAGTTCTGTTTCGGGGAAGGTTAATACTTTCTCATAGGAAGCTCAGTGTGCTATCACATTTTTCTCATACCAAATCCAAAACAAAAGACCATGCTGACTACTAAAAAGAAAAACATTATAACTACTGTGAAGAAAATTAACTGGATCCCAGTTAACAGCAAAACCAGCAAAAACAGGAAAACGGAGAATTGAAGTTCGAGATATACAAATAAATGTTGCTTAAGTCCTGCTTCATGTATCTCTGTTCTCACCAAATGCTGCACCAAAGCATATATCATTACTTGTTCACTGATGTCAAAGTTTCCATTCATATTTCTGCAGTTCTGCTTTCCATTTGCTTTAATGCTTTAAATGTGACAAAACTACTTTAGGGATGAAACTAAAATAATGTACGTGAAATCAATTGGCATAACACATGAACGTGATGACACATTTCTCAGAGGGACTGAAAGTTAAGAGCTAAATTAAACTTTTTTTTTTTTTCTCTTGTTGTGGTAATAGAGGGGAGAGAAGGCAGTGTCAACAACTGGATCAGAATCAATAGCAGCATCTGTTACTGAGCTAGCTAGAATCTTCCCTAGATTTTTTGATTCAAAAAGGGGAGCAAACTTTTATCCCTTAAGCTGAGAGAGAATCAAAGCATTCTCAGTACTCTGATATAAAATCATATTTGTGATTGACAATGAATTTCTTGTCTATGAAAAATAAAATCTTACTGAAATAGAATCAGACAAGGAAAGATACTATTATTTATTACAACAATCTGGAAGAAGACCCTTACTTCTGCATTCTCTGCATTCCAGTTTGTGTTCTTGTACTGTTTTGGCTGGGATAGAGTTAATTTTCTTCATAGAAGCTCACATGGTGCTATGCGTTGTATTTGTGACCACAACAGTGTTGAGAACACACCATTGTTTTAGCTATTGCAGAGCAATGCTTACATAGCATCAAGGCCTTTTTTGTTTCTCACATTGTTCCACCCATGAGTAGACTGGGAGTACACAAGAGCTGGGAAGGTACACAAACAGGGAAGCTGTCCCCAACTGACCAGATGAATACTCCATACCATGTGACATCATGCTCAGCAATAAAACCTGGGGGAAGAAGGAGGAAGTGGAGGATATTCAGAATTACAGTGTTTGTAATGCCAAGTAACCATTATGTATAGTGGAGCCCTGCTTTCCTGGAGATAGTTGAACACCAGCCGAGACGCTGGGAAGTAGTGAATTAATTCCTTGTTTTCATTTGCTTGCATGCATGACTTTTGCTTTACCTATTAAAATGTCTTTATCTCAATCCATGGTTTTTCTCGCTTTTACTCTTCCAATTCTCTTCCCCATTCCACCAGAGGAGAATGAGTGACTGGCTGTGTGGTGATGAGCTCCTTGCCAGGGTTAAACCACAACAGAACCTCAACGGTTGCAATGTCTGCAGTACAGCAATGTCTGTCAAACACAGCAGCGAACCAATAACCTGTTCCAGGCAGGTAACAAGGTTGAAACATTGTCTTCAGCTAGCACAGAACACCTGCATGTTCTAAAATTTGGAAATAGCAAATACTATTTATTAATTTATTTTAAAAACAAATAAAATAACTTTTTTAAAAATCAATTTCAAATTGTTCTGGTTCAGAATATTTAATCTGTGAAAATACTTCTATACTTATATACTGGGAAACTGGACAAATCTCTTAAATGAAACGTATTTTATAAATTGTAAGTACAAGAAGAATAAGTTAAAATAATTATATATGGTTTTGGTGTAGCTGAAGCAGAATCCTGCGAACTCTGTAAATTAAAAGTTCATACGTTTCATGGTTCTATTCACTGCCAGTATTGTGTATTTGCAGTGATGACAGCTAACTGCAAATTGGGTCACTTTTGAAAGGATATAATATAGACAGCATATCACAGGAGGGTGTTATTCCCTTTGTCCTGGTACTTCCGAGGCTGGAATACTGCAATGCAGTTGGAAAATTGTATACCATTCTTGATGCCCCAGTATAAGACAGACATTGACAAACTAGAAACAGTGTGATGAAAGACCTAAGGGAACTGTGTCTGATTGAACTGAAGAAGAAAAAGATAAAGGAGGGGACTGACCTATAGACTTCAGTTACATAAATCAGGGCTATAAGATAAAAGAGTTTATCCTGTGAGGTACATAACAGAAGGACAATACGCAACAAAACACAATAAAGGAAATTGTGGCTGACCCTGAGGAGAAAATTATTCACAGTAAAAGGGGTTGAACATTGGAGGAGATTTCCCAGAAGGGCTGTGAAATCTCCACCTTTGGAATTTTTCATAACTCAACTAGACAAGACACTGGCTAATCTGGTCAAACTTTGAAATTAGCCCTGCTTTGAGCAAGAGGTTGGATTAGATAACTTCAGATACCCCTTCCAGTTTTAATCTGTTAACAATTCCCTGATTCTAAACAAAATTTACTTCATTACTTGATGACAGTCTTCTCTTTACAGGTTCTTTAGACAACTAAGTTTCCTAAATGTTTTCTGTAGGAAAATCATGCTTTCAGTTGCTTGTAATTTTGCCGATTTTAAGCCATTTAGACTTAAAATTCCCACCCTAGCTATTTGCCTTGTGATATATCAGTGGGTGTGACTTCTTTTCCTTAGAGTGGAGTTCGAGGAAAAGATCTTGCTCTGCATATTTGAAATATAGTCATGCTTGATGTTTTTTAAGAGCTAGTTTAAACTTTAAGACAAAGACAAAAAATATGTCCAAAATTTGGTCTCTAAAAATTTGTAATTCATTTGTGGTCAGTAAGATTTTTTTAAAAACTTTGCTTGATAGCTGAAAAATAGATTGATAAAAAGAAAAGATTCTTACTATGTTATAAAGATTTATGAGCAGGAGTTGGAGGGTAACTATAAAAAGACCAAAAAGGGACAGGAACAGAGATGGGGAACGGCAGTTTAGCAGAGAGAGGAGCTGATTGTTGAAGAGGATGCTCAAATATAGAAATGAAGGAGACACGCAAGTACCAAATTAGGCGTAGACAGGAAACAACAAATTTGCAATAGAACACAGGAATGGATGGACCAAGCATGAGACTGTGGGAAGAGCAAAAAAAGAGAAAACCAGGAATGAGCACTGAAACTGAAAGGTAGCATCAGAAGAAAGGCAGATGATAGTACTAAGGAGATGCAGTGGTTACAATCCTTCCCCCACCTCCAGGGCCACTCTGATACCTGGCTACCAGTGCAGTCAGTCATGATTCAAGGAAAAGAATTCCCATTGTGGGAGAGTGGAGAGACAGAGCACTGAGGTTCTTCTTCATGTTCTATAGCTTTGCTAAGAACAATTCCTTGTTTTGTAAGAGCAGTGAACTTGAGGAAAACTGAGACACAAGTGCAGTAAGTCAAGACATGAAGGCACACCCTTTGTACTCTTGGAACTCCTGCATATGGGAATAGAACCCCTTTCTGTCTGGGAAAAGCAGTGAGCATTAGCCACTTTTGACAGTTTGGTACACGTGTTACCTGAGACTTAGACTGAGGGAAATGATACCAGAACTATATGATCTGGAGAATTCTGAATGCTGATGGAATATTACTTCATCCTAAAAGTGGCTACAGTAGAAAAAATACTGACTAAAGTCAACTACCTTCCAACACCATAAACAGCAATCCTAAAGCGAGGCACTTTGATCTCTCCTGGATCACAGTGGGCTGTGACTCAGAATCTCCTTCTGAGGTGGGAATACAGTTTTCTGAAGTTTAAACAAATTGCCTGTTGAGAAATGTCAATGAATGGACTAATGCACGAGTGTGTGTTTACAGGTTTGTATAGAAGCTTTTAGTCGTACACCTCTGTGTGTGTCTATATGTAAGTCATATAACTTTCTCTTTTGTAAATAATGAGACCCATGACATCATCGAATCTGTAATAGAGTTGTTGTTTTAATTATAACAAATCCCATTGAATTGTTTTAATTCATTTTGTTAATCAGCTGTTGACTAAGCATTATTAGAAATAATATATAGTAAACTTATGATCTACCTTAATAAATCCTAAATTGCTGCTAGATCAAAGCTGTCAAACATTCTGTTCTGCAAGAGGGGGCTGGCAGTCTACCATATCAGACAAACTTCTTTCCAGAAGTTTCTTTTCAGTTGGAAAATATTATTCCTGGATTCCATGTTCCAATTCTAAAAAAAAAAAATACCTGTATCTGTGACAGCAGCTTATAACTTTTAGTGTCTCCATCCTTCTGTAATGTTATGCTAACAGAGAAGTCAACACCTGTCTAACTGCTATATTTTACACAATTAGTTCATATGATAAAGCAGGTGAAATTCTTGTAAAAATCTCAAACCTATTGATGACTTGAGGGGGATACTACTATTTTCTATTATATGATTTTTCCTTTTATTTTTAATGCATAAAAATTATACATTACTGAATATTAAAGTTACAAATCAAAAAGTAAGGAAAAACAGAATTAAAGGTTACCTGTCTAATAGGAAAAAAATAGCTTCTAATGGTGTTATTATGCCACATTCCATGATGTTTATCTGCCTAGGGGTTGAATTCTATTTGCAAATAAACCTTTATTCTCACATTTCTTAGACATCTTAATGATTCATTTTTCAACTCTCATGTTCTTTTAACTATATACCTATACAGACATACCATTATATAAAATAATAATTAATTCAGCTTTAGGCTATTTCCCATTTGCCATTACAATTACTCATCAGTACACTGATTTGTTAAGGTTTAGAATATTATTGTAATCAGGAAAAGTAGTACTAGCACATCTTGAGTAAAGGTAAATAATTATACAGTCATAGCTTATCAGAACTTTTCACAAGGACATTTAAAAATTGTTCCATATTCTTGGAAATACGCTGTTTCTTCAATACCTAGTTTTGTTTTGTTTTTATTTAGGCATATTTTATTAATTTATTACAGATAATGGCAATTGCCATAGTTTAATAGCATGCATAAATGTTTTCTGTGGCAAAAAATATCTTAAAATGTTATTGGTATTTTTCATCACAATAAAAGTAAACACTGTTTGCATGGCAGCTAGTGAACAAAGGAACAAGGCAATTATGTATAGCAATCTTTTGTGACTGTATATATATATTTTTTTTAGTTGGAAAGTTTATATTCTTTTAGAACTTTTTACCTCATTCTTGGGGAAATGTTATAGTTTAGTAGGAAAAGGCTTCAAATTACATTTTGTTCTCCAAACATGTGATAAAGCTGAGAAAGTTTGTATCACTTCTACTTGACAGTCTTAAAACTGAATAGTCTATTTTCTGCATAAATAGTGTTTTTTATCTACAAGATGACTTACGCAATTCATCTTACTGAGCAAATTAAAAACTTTTCATTTATACTAACTGTAAAGATTTGAGGGGAAATGACATCTGAGAGAATTAGATGTCTTTTCTAACATAAAAGAGAAAGTTACAAATAGGAAACGTATAGCAGCTTAATATTGGCAGCTGCTGAAATCACACATAGTTGTAAATTATATATGATGTTGCTTGAAGTTTGATTTTGGTCTTCATCAATAATGAGTATTTGTCTGTTAAGGCTCTCACTTCAAATGAACACATTTTATAAAATAAAAAGGAAAAATGTTCACCTAAAAATATCTTCAATACAGTTTACTATTATACAGTTAGATGCAAATAAAGGAAATAATTATTTTCCTGGGATTTTCTCCACCTCCAAGTTATCATATCTTATGATAGCCTGTTGCTATTTATCAAGGAGAGATATCTAATTATAAATGCATTTACATTGTTTACGCTTTCATTCTTTGTAAAACCATGCAGAATATTATCCACGTTTATTGAAACCAGTACATTTCTTTTTTTTTCTTTCACTAGTTTACTTGTTTCTCAAATGACAAGAAAGTCAGTATTACAAAGGAAAACTTTCCTCATTGGTTGGTCTTTCAGAGCTTTGGGACAGAGGAACATGTATGTAGGTTTTTCATTCTGGGAAAATGATAACATATTAAATTTGTCAGGCAACTGTAAAACTTTGATAACTGTAATGCGGGGATTGAAACCTTTTTATTGAACCTGTGCCTAGCTAATTTATTGCTGATCATAAATTAATATTTTACTTGTAGGAGCTCATAACATGTTCAATAATAAAGTTATATTATTTCACTAGCCATACCTTTGTTATTAAAATTGTGCTTAGGAGATCCTCATCTGAGGACCTGGTTCAGGTTCTGTTTAGGAGGAATGTATACAGTATTCTTAAATGACGTAATGACCAAAGGAACAGGAATAAGGGAGAGAGAAGAAAGACAAGAGAGGATTAATTTCTCTTTATTTTGGGGAAACTGAGCTAGTATCACTGTGTTGGTGATGTTAAAAAATGTTCATAACTTCATGTATTGCTGATATTTCCATTTACCATTACAAATTCTTAGCAGTTATTTGCGTACTTTGGGTCAAACTTCTCTAATTACTTCGCAAACAACACTGTGTGTGTATGCAAACCAGACTTGTTTTGCTGCATCTGGTCTCTATAGACTTCTCCATCACTGGAGAGAGATGACTCATTTGATTGTTTCATTCAAAGGCTATTCAAGAGTTTAATTTTAGATATTGTGGATCCCTCTCTAGAATAACTGATTTCATTAACCGTAGAGGAATTTTAAGGCACCAAGTATCTCTAGTCAACTTCTGTGAATATCTTTCTTGTCTCCTCAAAATACAAGCAAGGACCTAAGGCTATATATAAAAGGGCTTTCAGCATTTCAGTATTATGTATTGTAGCGCTCAAATTTCAATCACTTTTCTACTAAGTTCCATAGTATCAAGGTTGACATCTGGACTGGTCATAAAATTACCTGTAAAATTTTTCTGACAGGTAATGTGAGTCCTCTAACTTGACTCCATTAATGTACTTTGCCTGTTGAAAGTGATCCAGCTTCAGCCCAATGTGTTGTCTTCGTGTAGAACTCCACTAAGAATGCAATCTTCTCTGAAAGTCTGTAATAGGTGAGACATAATGTTGTGTTTATATGAACTGGAACTAGTTCATAGCTGATTCACTGAGGAATCCATCCAACCTCATGTCTGTATGCCATGTCAACAGGCAGATTTATTACTAATGCTATATATGTATACTTTATTTTTGAGAATTTTTTTTTTCATGTAGAACTCATGTCACAAAAAAAAAAAAAAATATTTATTTGAAAGGTACATCATCCAAGAGCAGATCAAGCTTGGTGCCTCTGGAGACGGACCCTAAACAAATAAATCCCTGGGCACTTACCTTCTAAGTGTCCCACCCTCAAGTGTCAATTTGGGGCAATTGTAGTATTAGGGTCTGGGATCTCCCCATTCTTCATTGGATCCCTTCATTTGCATCGGGTGGGTCATTTCTTATCTCTGCAAGTGGTTGGTTGTCTCTCATCAACTCACCTGGAGGTCAATCCCGGTGTTGGTCTGTCTATTTTTCCTCCCAGCTACTATTTGCACCTTCAGCTCGAAAGTTGGAAAAGTCCTTGATCTCCTTGGCAATAGCCAAAGCATCAGTAAGTTCTCACAGTTCGCAGTTTCTTGTCTTTAGATGTACTGTTCCTCTACTCTCCAGGGGTGCAGCTTCTGATGATCATGGTAACTGGCCCTGGGGACCCTCTGCTTAACTAGATAAAAAGTTTGACATACTTAGGTGAACGTTCACAGTTTGAAGCCTAAGGCTACATCATGTTTAGTTACTTATGCTAAACAAGTTCTATGTAAGCAGTTTCTAAGCAAGTTCAGTGAGAAGCAGTGCACCAACTCACTCAATAGTCCTGCCCTATCATGTTTACACAAACCTTTTGATTGTACAAGCACAGTAGTTCAATAAACTAAGGCCTGGACATAGGCTAAGGCAGTCAATATATCCTAGCAACATCATGATTTATCCAACAGAGACTTCTCAAAACCCTGTGCATAAAGTAGAATAAGACTGTGCAGGAGACCTGCTGCAAAAAGCTTAGCTGGAATTTGGTACTGCCTTCGTGTACCTAGGACAGGTTAAGTACAGAGCCACCAGAATGCGGCTAATTCCTCAGATCTGCAAAGGTAGTTTAACAATATCTGAAATGTCTTCAGTTACATGTTAGATTGGACGCAACATCCCAAGATGGTGGAGATACTATTTCCATCCTGTCTTTTTCTTGAATCTTAGACACTAGCTTATACTCCGGATTCATGATATAGGAGGGTAGGTAGTCACGGAAGGTAGTCATGGCTCCAAGCCTGACAGTATTCAAGAAGAGACTGGACAATGCCCTCAGACACATTGTGTGAACTGTGGGGTTGCCATATGCAGGGACAGGAGTTGGACTTGATGATCCTTGTGGGTCCCTTCCAAATCAGAACATTCCATGATTCTATGATTCTAGTATGAAAATAGATTATTTCTATGCATTTATTTTCTTGTGATGCTAATAAACGCTTTTTGTCACAAGCTCTGGAGTTTTTTTTGTCATGTTCACCTTGAAAAATATTTTTTTCTTTTTTCTGTGATCTTTTGTTCTAAATTCCTTTAAAACATAAAACATTCCTTCCCCTAATTTCCTCATTCTTCTTTTGTTTATTTCTACTTCTTATTCCAACAACTAGGTCCATTTCTATTCAGGGTTTGAGGGAAGAAATTATTGTTTTTGAGAAGTATTGTTCTGTTTAGGTTCGGTTGGTTGTTTTTCCATGCTGCATGGGGTTCATAACCTCTTTTAAGCACATAGGTAATCAGCAAACCAGATAATCCAGGCAAAACTTTTTGGAAACTGACTGTGATATTTTTTTCTTCTAAGAATACTCAAATACACAGGATATGATCCCTTCCAAATAGCAAGAAAGACACTGAGAAAAAATTTATGGTGAAGACTCTACACAGTTTCTAAATCCAGCTGGCACAGGCAGTAGGTACTCTGTCAGATTTCTAGGCAGCCAGATTTTTTTTCTATATTTTGACAACATCTTTCTGCTAATTTGTTTTCCTCCTTCACAGTTTTTTAACACTTATGTGACAAATTTGATTTACTTCAATTTTATCCTTCAATTTCCTTTATCCCTTACTTTTCTGTTAAGTGAGCTCATCTTGCTTAATTTCCAGTCTTCACATCTATAACTGAATTCATGAAAGTTACACATGGATAATACCTTTCCTCCTATTTCATCTGTCCACTAGAGCATATGCACGACCAGTTGCTCAGTTATAAGGCTCCCAATCCAATCACTTCACCTTTGGAATCTCTCTCTCCTACCCAGCTAGCTTTGCTTCAGTGATTCCTTTCATCTATAGATCTGGAACACGTCACAGTTTGGATTCAGCCTTCCTGGAAACAACCTGATAAACTGAAAGGAGTTCAGACATGTGTAATAAAAATATCATTTGGGGTGATTTACAAGGAAAGATCAAAAAAGATAAATATCTACTGATTGACTAAGTGAACACTAAGTCAAGTTCTGATTGGACTATTTATATTTGAAGGCCAAAATAGAAAGAAATTATTGTACATGTAGCACATTTAGTTATATACACATTATCTGGTAACCTTTTAAATTCTCTTCAAAACCAGTAATATCTCTCACTGTGATCTTCAGTACATTGTTTAAACCTCTTTTCTGTTTATATGTTTTTGTGAACATTTAAATTTGCTGCTTAAAATCTCAGTCACTGGTTTCCCAGTGATAGTTCTTATTTCTCCCTAGCTGACCTTTTGTCCTGCCTGGGCTTTTAAAAGTGCCTTATAAAACCTCTCATGTTTATAAGAGCATTAATGCATCTTATTCTCTTGACAACATGCAATTACTTCTGTTTAACATTAAATCTTTTGGAGACATTTGTTCAAACTTTCATTAGAACAGAATATAATATTTTTTTATTTCTTCCCTGAGAATCTTTGGGCATTTCTGCACTGTACTTTGTGTAGTATATATACTCATTGGAGCTGTAACTAAAGTTCAGGCCTCACCTTAGCAGGTAAGTGCCATGAAGAACAGACTGAAGAACTGGACTTAAATTTCTGCCCCATTAATAGCTGCCTACAAGACACAACATTTTCAGAGGATAAAGAGACCAATCATATGTGAAGTATGTCTCTCAGATGGGGAACTCTGAGAACAAGCATATTGAAATCCTGGCCTGAGGTCTCTATCCACTGAACTAAAACATGAAAGGTGTAGGAAAGTGAATATATATATTTTGTTAAGGATTGTTAAGTGGTCTTGAGTATTTACTGGTGGAGTCTAGAGTCTCTAAACATTTTCAAATTTATATGAGTGCTGAACATATATTTAAAGATATAAATTTGTTGTGCACAATAAGGAGGTAGTATCTGTATCCATTATTTTATTGTTGTATTGTTCTGGTAAAAAACATGTATTTTTCTATTCACAAACAATCCATGTTAATCTCTTTGATGAGAGATTATTCCAAAACTAAAAGTTCAAGAACTTTTATGAATGTAGAACAATCAGTACAAAATTAACTGGTGTTCAGTCTCTTAATTTGGTGAAGGAAAACTTTGAAAGTATTTATTTATGTACATTTATATTTATAATTAAGTAGTCTAAAAACATATGTTACTCAAACCAGGAGGAATAAAACTCTGCCTCCCTGAGTTAAGCCCTGTGGTCTACAGAAAAATATAAACTTTCATAGTTACTTTGTCATGTTTGACTGCATTGTAGTACATCACAATTAACACTGAAGTTACCAAAGCTATTCACAGTGAAACAATTTCCAAAGATCATTCTACATGGGTGACAACTGAATGCGTTTTATTTTGTTGGCACTATGAGGAAAGATGAGGAAATGTAGAGATGCAGAACTATAAGGTGATAGGAACTTGATTTATTTTGTGAGCTAGTACAATTTTTTATTAGGAAAATTTACAAACAGTTTCTCCACATTAAAGCAAATACGTGTCGTGTGTATAAGAAAGTTACAAAATGCCAGCAAAACACCTTTTATGTTGTCTTTCCCTCTCAATGGTCAGAGTTTCTACAATGTAAGAGGTAGTCTACAGACCACAGAGATGGCTTTGGACCAGATAGGTTCTAGATTTGGGAATCATGGCTCCTGAACCAGATCATTTCCAGATCTGGGAATGTTCTCCCAAGGTCATCCTTTGGGAGTCATCTTTTGTTCTATTCCCTTGTGCATATTCTCTTACTCTTTATTCTCAGCTTTAACTTTACTGCGCACATCCCCTGAGAACTTTTGCTTGAAGATATGCATGAAGAAATTTCATCTAAAATCTATCTTTGGCAGTTATGGTTTGTTCCTTCACTTTCTAGAAGGCATGATCCACAAGCATAGAGTATTGGCTGATTATTAGCTATCTTTCAGTCTCAATATTTGGTCTATTGTCTTCTCATAGTTGGATTGCTTCTCTGTTTCATCTCTCCTGGTTCCCTTGAAGATCTCTGATTGTGATAAAACTATCAGGCTTTACTTATTAGGCTAATAAAGCTCAATCTGATGACTTCCCTAGAACAGATGTGCATTCCTCCCACCAGCTTTAGATGCCACAGGTTCAAGTGTCAATATCTTAAGTTTTCTGTATGGAGACAGATGACTCTAATAAGATATTGAGGTCATATGTGGTCTGTGTCACCTACTGATAATGTTGGAGTATTTAACTGACAAGAAACACAGAATCACAGAATGATCGAGGTTGAAAAGGACCTCTGAAGGTCATCTGGTCCAACCAGCCTGCTCAAACAGGGACATCTAGAGCTGATTGTCCAGGACGACATCCAAACAGCTTTTAAATATCTCCATGAAATGAGACTGCACAACCTCTATGGACAACCTGTGCCAGTGCTAAGACACCTTCACAGTGAAAAAAAAAATGTTTGCTGATATTCAGATGTAATATCATGTGTTTTAGTTTGTGCTCATTGCCTCTTATCCTGTCAGTGGGCATCACTGAAAAGAACCTGGTTCCACCCTTTTTACACTCTCCCTTCAGATATTTACATATATTGACAAGATTTTCCCCCACTGCCACGCCAAGCCTTCTCTTCCCCAGACTGAACAGTCCCAGCTCTCTCAGCCTTTCCTCATATGAGGGATACTTCAGGCTCTTAATCATCTTTGTGACAATTTGCTGGAGTCTCTCCAGTATGTTGATATCTCTCATGTACTGAGGAGCCTAGACCTGGACTCAGTACTCCAGCTATGGCCTCACCAGGGCTGAGTAGAAGTGAAAAGTACAATAGAAGAGAATTAAAAAAACACCGCGATCTTTAAGGAGATAATTGAGTAGCCTGAAGTTACTCTGTAATGTTTTAGATTTGGAACCTAAAAGCCTTGCTATCTCCATTCCTAATGCTGAATATGGATCTTTGATGTCTAATATTTATCTGAAGCAGAATTCAGATGCTAAACTAAGTAAATCAACCTGAAGGTTTTTACTTCAGCTTTAGAAGTCAAAAGTCATAACTAAGCTAATATTTTCGCTTGCTAAATTCTTCAGGTGCCTAAAAATCACTTACTAGAATGATCAAAATTGTTTCTGCCTTGTCAGAAAATTAGAAAAAAAAAAAAAAAAAATTGCACAGATTTATCAGTGAAGAAAATGCAGAATACTCAAACAAAATATCCTATTGCTAAAACTCCTGGAGCACACAACCTCTGTAGAGAGCCTCATATGTGTATACCACACAACAGCAGCATTTACTTTAGCAGAATAAAAAGATATAATAATAGAGCGTAATCTACTCCCTTCCTCAATAATTAGATAACACATCCAGATAGACTGGGTGTCTTCTAAGTATACAGAGATTCAAAGTCATGTTTTTTTTTTTTTCCCCTAGAAATTGTCTGAAATACAAGTGACAATCTCTCTCACTGCCCACTGAAATTCTATCTCATCCAGAAATAAAAGATTAAACTATGTGAGACGAACAATGTCACAACAGTACCTCTTTCCATAGCCTTCTGCTTTCTCATCTCATAGATATTGGCTTTTATATTATGACCAATTAATTTGCTTTTACTGGTACTTTTGGCTGATAACTTTTGCTGTTCCAGTTTACCATTGTTCGTTTATTTCTGAAAATGCTGGTGTATACATATGTATATATATATATTTATATATACACGTATATATACACATAAGTAAATAATAGGCTGAGCAGCACCACAGAAGATGAAGAAAAGATTAAGAGGAGCTTCACGGAGACCTTGCAGAGATTAGGTCCTGAATCCCTAACTGTTTATGAAAGGGAAGACCAGATCAAGTATCGGAGAGAAATTCCTGAGATGGAGGAAATCTGGAAGATTATGACCTCTGTGAACAGGAAAAAAGCTACTTTTCTCTCCCACAGATATTCAGCTCCATAGTTTCACTGACCTGGTAGCAGAGGAGGGGGAAGAAACTGCATATGATCTGGTATAAGAGTCAGATGAGATCTGGTAATTGAAATTAGTCAGAGAAAAACCTATTTGCTGACCTGACTGACGTCCTTACAGGTTGGTTGCATTTCTCACGTGCTCAGAATGGGGATGTTGTGGAGAAGCTGCTATGGCTTATCTGGTCTTCTTATTATCAGCTACTGCAGCTTATCCAAGTACACACCAACAACTATGTCACAAGTAACTTCTGCTGTAACAAATGCAACTATTTAGCTCTAGGAATAAAGGTGAAAGAGGGCATGGTAGATCAGATGTTTGCTGGTTTGTTTGGTTTTGTTTTTTTTTTTTGTTTTTTTTTTCATCCTGCTGAAGAAAGGAAAAGACCTGGGGGGGAGGAGCAGGTGAATCCTACAGGTCTATTACTGGCTGCAATACTCATATTGTCAATGAGTATTTAGTATTTGTGATCCCGGAACCCTCTTTGAAGATGAAGGCATGCTAGGGAAATACAGGATCCACTTGATCCACATGCCTGAAACAGCAGTTCAAATTATGGAGCTCTTCTTTTTCATCGTGTCCTGTAACTGGAATGCACCTCACTCAATAGAGAGAAGCAGCAGTAAGTTTTATTGTTGTAAAATAATGGTTCGACAGAATTCAATTAATTTGATGGAATTTTAAAGAGTTAACAGTGGTTTGAAAAGGTTGAAAAAGTTTGATGGCATGGTTCAGCTTATTAATTACTGCATTGTGAAAAGATACAGAGAAAAAATCAGTTATCCCTGAGTTAGAATGATTTACACAGATATCAAAGATAGAAAGAGTAAGGAAAACCCTTCAGTTGACTAATGTTTCATCAGTATCGATTCAGAATGTAATCAAAGTTGCCACGGTAAAATCAAAGTTACTACACTGCAAAGCTATATGTTTTATCAGTCACTTACCAAAGATCTGCCATTAGCAAAAGGTCTCTCTTCCTCCAGGTGTAGTCCTGAGAGGCGTCTCAGAGCAAGGGGAGACCAGCACCATACAGCCATGCTGCTTAGCAGGGAGAGGTCAAAGAAGGCTCACCTTCCATATTTATGGAATAAAATGGTTGCTTTGTAGTCAAACCATATGTGGCAGGAATGTTATGCATGAGACACCTTGTACCTTACAGCTTTCTTTGTTCCTTGATAAGTGAGTTTTGGAAGAGCCACCCATTATTCACACACCTCTTGCATGATTGGTGTTCCAAGCTCATATGCATCAGTGCTTACTGTACTACTCCTCTCCTTTTGAGCTGGAAGAGTGAATGTTCGGAACATGGTGAAGGCCTTCACCTCCTCAGAGAGTGCCCATCACACTTGATAAATGAGTCTTGGTAGAGCCATCTGCTATTCATGTATTTATTGCATGATCAGTGTTCCAAGCTGATTGATGTTCCAACCTCATATGCATCGATGCTCACTGTACTTTTCTGCTTCTTTGTGGGTAAGCTAGAGGAGTTCTTGGCACTGCTATAGTGAAGGGTTTCACCTCCTCTGGAGCCTGTGTCAAACCACTGCCAGTGTGGTCAAGGGTGTAGAGTTCATCCATCACAAATTGACAACCAGCTGGTTGACAGTTTGCGGATCTGAGAATCAGAAGAGAGAACTGTTTTCCTGTAGTTGTTTGTAGTTTTACATAGAGTTTAAACTGATCGCGCTGTTCTGCCAATTATTCTAATAGTAAATTTCAGAAGGGATCATAGTCTGGAAATTACTTTTTTTCTTTTTTTTTTACCATACTGAAGGGCATTTAAGAAAAAAACACTATACCATTAAAACTAAGAGGCTTCAGTTACAAATCCTATCACTAGGAGACACAAAGCTCCACAAAATAACTACTAACCAACTTTCAAGAAATGTTCTTTTCAGAGTTTCTTTTCAAGTCACTTTGTAAACTAATCTCAGATTACGTGAGAATTAATTAAGCAAGATCTGCTTTGTAGAAACACCATGTAAAAGGCAGTATGTTGTTTCCAACAGTGCTGATTAAGACCAAGGCTACTTTGCTTATCACAGTTATTGCAATAAAAGTACTAATATGTTGAGGCCTCTTCTGGGAATTCAAGTGTGAATTTTACCCTGTTGAAGCTTATTGACAGCATGGAGTCTGTTCATTCTGATATCACCATAACATATTGTTTCTTCTCTCCTTCTCTCAACTCCCTCTTCTCCTTCTCAGCTCTTCCCCTCACCTTTTCCACTGAGTGATATCTGTCTTTCAGAGTAAAAAAAAAAAAAAAAAAAAAAAAATGGAAGATATCACACAAACCCGATGGTAAAGATTCCTGCCATAGTCAACTAAATACTTTATTTTCATTAAGAGCCTTTGTTTCTTCCTGCCCTTCAGTTAGACATTTGACATCTTAACATAGAAACAGTACATGTATATAACCAAAGCCTTAAACAGTGAATCCCAACCAGATGCAAGAGATGCAAGAGCAAATAAAACAATGCTGTTAAATAATTACTTAGTATTTCTTCAAGCAGAAAATGCAGCATTTAAAAAATCAACAATAACAATAACAAATGAATAATAAATGATTGAATCACAAACTTTAAATCAAATATTATTACTTTTTTTTTTTTTTTTTTCCTGAAAGCCAAAACCCTGAATTCTTTAGAACTACTGGTGCAGTTCTCTGACATGAGCCTTTTTTAGAAGTCCTACCAGTTCCTGAAAGCTCAGCAACCTTATTTTCTTATCTACCCATGTGGAAACCTTTACAGTAAGGCGTTTTTTTTCTGCCTTTCAGTCTTCCTGCAAGAACAATTTAACTAACAAAACCATACAGTTTCATTTAAGGTGTCTGATGACGTGTGAGATATTCACATGGGAGTAGCAGAAATGATGCAGAGTACATTTGTATTCCCCTAGAAAGGTAACAGATGGTCATGTGGGAATCTGAAATAGTACTGACTGGTTATACAAGCCAATTGTCTCACACTCCATATTTAGTAATGTTTTTATTTCTGTTCATATATTTCAGATACAGTGTTTCCTTTTTTCACAATATAATTACACCTTGATTAATGACCTCCTTGATCCACTGTACCCCTTAGCTTTTTTTTTTTTTTTAATTTGCATGGAGTATTTTCCTATCCTCCAAGAGAGAACCAAGCCTTCCTCAGATTTCTGTCTAAAATTACAATAGCTTCATGGGACATTACAATTTATAAGCCACCGCATTAATAGGTGCAAATAATGATTTTCTAACACAAAACACATTTAGGAACACAACACCTGTGTGAAGGTATATATACAAGCAAAGAGGGATATGGGGAGTGTGAGCATAACACCAGGGAAAATAGGTAGGTGCTAGGAAAGCATTTTGCATATAGTCTAAAGTTATTATTAATGGTGCTTTTCTGAATTATTTAGGTTATTTCAATTATTAGACTGTTAAAATGTTAATAGGATTAACAGTAATTTTTTTCTCCAAACAAGTTTTCTCCAAACTCAATTCCTAGGATCAGCTGACTAAAGCCAGCTCGGCTGGAGCCGTGAGTGAAATCTCGAAGCTACAGAGGTAAGAAAAGGTAAAGAGAGGGGTTTCTGGTCGCGTTTTCGATTCCGCTACCCGGAAGTCCTCGGCAGCCCTTGCGGAGCCGGCTGATGTGGCACGGCCGATACCGCGGTGACGGGGATCACACCCCCTCCCTCTTGCTTTGAAAAAGCCTCCGGGAGGGCAGCTGCCCATCAGGCGCTGGGAGGTGAACCTGCTTGTGAGGCAGGTGAACACTACCCACACTGTGCTGCAGCAGCGACTGGCACTGCTCGTGCAGTAGGACTCAGAGGTTCTGTCACTCCTTGCTGTTAGACCTCTCACTTGTTGTTGGTGACACAGACTGGGGTGTGGCAGGGCAAGTAGACTGGACACAATCAGCTCTTGTAGGTGAGTTTGTCGGGGGTTTCACTTTGTTTTCTTCTCCCCAATTTAACTAAAGGTAGTAATGGTTTCTAGAAAAAGGAAAGCTGTTGCTGCCATTAGTACAAAGAGTGTGTCTACAGAGACACTACCTGCCAAGAAGGATGCAGCCACCCAGGCTTCTGGCTGTGCAGAGTGTCTGTGCCTGGCATCAATACCAGAGAATGGTATGGGAGACATCTGTGTATGATGTGACCAGGTCAATGACTTACTGTGCCTAGTGGCAGAGCTTAAGGAAGAGGTGGAGAGACTAAGGAGCATTAGGGAGAGTGAAGAGGAAATTGACTGGTGGGGTCAAACTCTTTTGACTCCTAAGGGTGTGCAACAGGAGATGGCAAAACCTTGTCCCTCCTGCCATAAGGCAGATAGAGCAGATCTAATTGATGGGAGGGAATGGAAACAGGTCCCTGATCGGAGAGGTGAAAGAACCCTCTCTCGAACCCCATCACCACCCTTGGTGCCCTTAACAAATAGATATGAGGTCCTGGACCCTGAAAATCAGGCAGAGAACAGCCAAGAAGCTCCACCTGGAGAGCCTCCTGGATGGACCTCCTCTACAAAATGGATTACAACTGCAGCTGTAAGAAGAAAAAAAAAAAAAAAAAGAGTGGTAGTAGTCGGCGACTCCCTTCTGAGGGGAACAGAGGGCCCTATATGTTGCCCAGACCCATCCCACAGGGAGGTCTGCTGCCTTCCTGGGGCCAGAGTGACGGACATTAATAGAAGACTTCCCAAGCTAATTCAGCCCTCAGACTATTATCCCCTGTTAGTAGTCCAAGCTGGCAGTGAGGACATTAACAGAAGAAGTACCAAGATAATTAAAAAAGACTTTAAAGCACTGGATTGGTCAGTTCATGGGACGGGAGCACAGGTGATATTTGTCTCAGTTCCTGTGCTATCTGGGATGGATGAGGAGCTAAATAAAGAGAGGAGTAGAAAAGCCTATCTCATAAACAGGTGGCTTAAGGATTGGTGTCACTGTCAAAGTTTTGGGTTTTTTGACCATGGGGCAAACTCCATGGTACCTAGTCTCCTCATATCAGATGGGCTTCATCCTTCTAGGGAGAGCAAGAAGACTATAGCCCATAAGTTGGCGGGGCTGATCAAGAGGGCTTTAAACTAGGTTTGAAGGGGGAAGGGATTGAAACTGGGCTCTCCAAAGATCAGTCTAAGGATGGAAAGCCCAAATTAAGAGTGAAATCAGCAGCCCACTTGAAGTGCGTGTGCACTAATGCACACAGTATGGGCAACAAACAGGAGGAGCTGGAAGCCATCGTGCAGCAGGAAAGCTATGACATAGTTGCCATCACAGAAACACAGTGGGATGACTCATATGACTGGAGTGCTGCTATGTGTAACTACAAGCTCTTCAGAGAAGATAGGCAGGGTAGGAGAGGTGGAGGGGTGGCTTTATATGTTAGAGAGTCACTCAACTCTGTTAAACTTGAGATCAGCAGTGACAAGGTTGAGTGCTTGTGGACCAGAATCAGAGGGAAGTTCAACAAGGCTGACAATCCTCGTGGGTGTCTGTTATAGACCGCCCAACCAGGACGATGAAGGAGATGAATTATTCTACAAGCACCTGGCAGATGTCTCAAAATCGACAGCCCTTGTTCTTGTGGGTGACTTTAACCTACCGGATATCTGCTGGGAGCTCGATACTGCACAGAAGAGGCAGTCTAGGAAGTTTCTAGAGTGTATAGAGGACAATTTCCTTCATCAGCTGGTAAATGAGCCTACCAGCAGCAAGACCCTGCTAGACCTACTGTTTACAAATAGAGAAGGGCTGGTGGGAGATGTAGTGGTTGGAGGCTGCCTGGGGCATAGCGACCATGAAATAATAGAATTTTCAATACTCAGAGATGCAGGGAGAACCATTAACAAAACCTCTATGCTGGACTTCTGGAGGGCAGATTTTTGCCTATTCAGAAGTCTAGTTCAGAGCATACCCTGGGAAACAATGCTTAAAAACAAGGGGGCCCCGGAGGGTGGGACATGCTTCAAGCAGGAGGTTTTGAGTGCACAGGAACAGGCTATACCAGTGTGCTGAAAGGCTAGCCGGCGGGGAAGACAACCTGCTTGGCTAAACAGGGAGATTCTGAATGAAATCAGAAATAAAAAGAGACTTTACCGACTGTGGAAAAAAGGGCTGACTACTTATGAAGAATTTATGGAAATAACTAGATCACGCAGAAAAAAAATCAGGGAAACAAAAGTGCAATTTGAAGTTAATTTGGCCAATTCTGTCAGGGATAATAAAAAGTCCTTCTTCAATATGTTAATAATAAAAGGAGAGGCAAGGAAAACCTCCATTCTCTGTTGGACTTTGAGGGAAATATAGTTAACAAAGATGAGGAGAAAGCTGAGGTACTTAATACCTACTTTTTTACCAGTAAGACGGGTGGCCCTCAGGACAACTCATCTCTGGAGGTGGTTGACAGACATAGGAAGCCAAATAGATGCCTTGTATTCCAGGAGGAAATAGTTGGTGATTTACTGAGCCATCTGGATCCTCACAAGTCTATGGGACCAGATGGGCTCCATCCTAGGGTGATGAGGGAGCTAGCAGAAGAACTTGCCAAGCCGCTCTCCATCATCTTCCAACAGTCCTGGCTCACTGGGGAGGTCCCATATGATTGGAAACTGGCCAATGTTACCCCAGTCCACAAAAAGGGCTGCAAAGCTGACCCTGGCAACTACAGGCCTGTCAGCCTGACCTCAGTGCCTGGCAGGGTTATGGAGCAGATCATCCTGAATACAATCACACAGCACCTTCAGGATGGACAAGGGATCAGACCCAGCCAGCATGGGTTTAGGTGGGGCAGGTCCTGTCTGACCAACCTGATCTCCTTTTATGATCAGGTGACCCACCTGGTGGATGAGGGGAAAGCCGTGGATGTGGTCTATCTGGACTTCAGCAAGACCTTTGACACTGTCTCCCATAATATACTTCTGCAAAAGCTGGTAGCCTGTGGTTTGGACAAGTGTACTCTCTGCTGGGTTAAGAACTGGCTGGAGGGCCGGGCCCAGAGAATGCTGGTAAATGGGGCTGCATCTAGCTGGCGGCCAGTCACTAGTGGTGTTCCCCAGGGGTCAGTGTTGGGTCCAATCCTGTTTAACATCTTTATTGATGATTTAGATGAGGGGATTGAGACCATCATCAGCAAATTTGCTGATGACACCAAGTTGGGAGGGAGTGTCAACCTGCTGGAAGGCAGGAGGGCTCTGCAGAGGGATCTGGATAGACTGAAAAAATGGGCTGATTCCAATGGGACGAAGTTCAATAGGGCCAAGTGCTGGGTGCTGCACTTTGGTCACAACAACCCCCTGCAGTGCTACAGGCTGGGCACAGAGTGGCTGGAGAGCAGTCAGGCAGAAAGGGACGTGGGGATACTAATTGACAGGAAGCTCAATATGAGCCAACAGTGTGCCCAGGTGGCCAAGAAGGCCAATGATATCCTGTCCTGTATCAAAAATAGTGTGGTCAGCAGGACAGGGGAAGTGATTCTTCCCCTGTACTCTGCATTGGTGAGGCCACACCTGGAGTATTGTGTTCAGTTCTGGGCCCCTCAGTTCATGAAAGACACTGAAGTGCTGGAGCGGGTCCAGAGAAGAGCAACATGACTGATGAAGGGACTTGAACATAAGACCTATGGGGAGAGGCTGAGGGCCCTGAGGTGGTTTAGTCTGGAGAAGAGGAGGCTTAGAGGTGATCTCATCACTCTCTATAATTACCTGAAGGTAAGTTTTAGCCAGGTGGAGGTTGGTCTCTTCTCCCAGGCAGTTAGCAGTAGGACAAGGGGGCATGGGCTTAGACTCTACCAGGGGAAATTTAGGCTGGATATTAGAAAGAAATTCTTTACAGAGAGAGTGGTCAGGCATTGGAATGGCCTGCCCAGGGAGGTGGTGGACTCACTGTCCCTGGAGGTTTTTAAACTGAGATTGGACATGGCACTTAGTGCCATGATCTAGTAAATGGACTAGAGTTGGACCAAGGGTTGGACTCGATGATCTCTGAGGTCTTTTCCAACCCAGTCGATTCTGTGATTCTGTGAAATGTGTTCCTTCTTGTTCACAAGATTTTGAGTACAACTTCTTATCATGAAATGGTATCATGCAAGAAATTATATTTAGAGCTCCATAAATTAAAATAAAATATTTTTTCGTGAGTTAAAAAAAAAATTCTAAATTTTGTTTTCTGCAGTTCATAAAAAGCCATCTGTAGCAATTTGTTATTGTTAAATTTTTTATATTTATTTTTTGCTTTGAAAGACACATTCATGTCATTTTTATAGGAAATATTTTTCTCTTGTTAAGTGTCCAGCTGACAATTCATTACTAACTCATTGGTACAGAAACAACAAGTAAGTATCAAACATTACTTTCTAATGTTTGGATGCCTCTGTTAACAGATGCCTTCAGATTTCAGATAAAATATACACCCAGAACTAAATGTGTAAATGTATTTATGTATTATTTATGTATTTCTTCATATATTACCTGTGCACTTCACAGATCTACAAAATTAAAAAACTTTTATTTTATCAAACGCAGAGTTTAAGAAATTGATACAAAAATAGGCAATACTTAAGGAATGGGGGGAAAAAATATATATATATATAAATGTGTAACTTATCTTTGCAAAAATGACGCTGAAGGCCAGTACTGCAGGAAGAGTTAGATTCTATGTTAGGTTCTCTAACTATGAAAACACATAATGCTATGTGGCTATTGTGGCTATTCAGAGCTGACTGTATGCGATGTACCACAGAGACATGATTTTTAAGTGTTCTTTAAAGAGCTGTGTCACAAGGATTCATATGAATGTTATGAGTACAACACAGCAATTTTATAACGGCCCTACAAACACACATGATCACAAGACTTTCAAATGACTGTGTTTACTCTATGGTACACTTCAACATATTTATTTCAATCAAAATTAATATGAAGACACTCTAAGTTTAAAAAATGTGGAAAATTAAAAGGTAATAGACTGTATGATGTATGAACAGTTGTATCATTTTAATTTCCCTTTCCTGCATCTGTTGTCTTTCTTCATTGTTAGAACAGCTTCCGTTTACAACATAGATAAAGAAGATTTATCCTAAGCAATGTCCCAAAAATCTCTATGACCCTAAAACACTACCGGTTTAAAATAATCTTAAAGGAATTCTATGTAATTTGACATCTGACATAGAAATATATATCCGCTAGCACTTACCAGTGAAATGTTTAGATTATCATAGATTTTATCATAACTAAGGTATGATGTAGAAAAGTAGATTTCATTCTAAAGAGAGTATAGATTTATTTCACAAGATATTCAGTACCCCCAGTTTCCACTGGTTTCTATGGAGTTAATGGTGTGTATCTTTACTTTGCAGAAAGTCATCAAATCACAAAGATTGTCTGCTTTTTGTTGTTTTATTTTTTCCTCTTATATCAGTGTCAGTTATTGTATTACTTCACTCAGAATTCCCTCCACTTTGTTGTCTGAGAAGTAAATATATAGTTACTGTGACCCTCACAATGTGAGCAACTTGTATAAATTGCACATTACTTGTTGCGTATTGGCCTTTGGAATATGTTTCAATTTGAAAAAATCTTGCCTATAAATCTTCCAAAAAGAACAACTTATTTTGATTATTTAATTGTAGAAAACAGTGTCAATAGTTGATATGTAGAAATATGTTAACCTTGCTGATAAAATTTTAAATATCTAACCTATTTCCTCCAAAAAATAGGAAAGGTGAAATGATTTTATTTTACATTGTTCTCAATCTCATTTGCAGTAAGCTTGTAGCCTAGTTTCTTGGATGGAGTACTTAGTATCATACTTTTATTTTATCTGCTGTCATTCATACAGCAGAAATAGAAGTAACTTCCTTATCCTAATCAATTTGCATGAATAATCCACTTTGCATGAACAATCAGATTTACTGATTCAGTAGATAGCTCATTAGTGTTCCTTTAGAGTAAAGATGCTCACTGGGGATGCTAGAGACCCACAGATCTGTTCTCATGTATGCACAGGAAATAAATGCTATTGAAGGAATATATATAATAAGAACTGTGCATAGTTGAATACACACAAAGGAATTATAAATCTATAATCTTGCCTCACAGCAGTTCTTTTTTCAAAATACCATTTATCATAGAAATAGTAGAATACATTACCAACCTATAATTACCAAAACATTCTCCTCAAATTTAACAATTTTGTTAATGATTTAAATTTAGTTAACATCAATATCTTATAATGGATGTTCTTTTTGAAATTTCATTAGGAAAGATCTTCTGTTCTTCTTTGCCTTATAGAAGCTTTTATTTCCATTGATCTCTGTTGTTTTTGACTGAATAATAGATGTGCATGTTAGAAGTTTCCAGTGAGAAATCCTGCTTCTGTGTAGGTCCTATTGAAATAAGCTGCAAAATCTCCCACTATTTTTCAGTAAGAGAAGAAATATCCTCTTTAGTGTCACAGGTAGCAACAACATGATGGATCAAATATCAGAGAAGTCTATTTTGTTATTATTCAGAAAAGAGCAGGAAAGCTTGTTTTATCTGCCTAGGAATCAGCTCTAGCAGACAAAAGATAATGTCAATGCATGTATTTATAAGACATGCTTACTTTCTCGACACTTAATATTTCAAGCCAAAAATATTAATGATGTTCAGTGAATTTCCACATATAAACAGTTATAAACAGAAGAATTTTCACTCAAAATATACATTTAAGGAATGTCTTTACTTAATGATCTAATCTGCTAGAAAATACATTACAAAACATTCCATAAATAAGAAATAGATATGAAATATAATAGATTTCTGACTTCATAATCTCCATCAATCCGCCACCTAGAGTGCAATAAGTTATCCTCTAAAAATCTATAGAGTAAAAATATAGGGAGACATAGGAAGTCCTAGTCTGAAATATTCTTGAGCAAAAATTTTCCTTTAGGTAAATTTTTCTGTATATATATATTTCCCCTAACATTTATTTAATTAGAAAAGAAAAAAAGAAACGATAATTGTATTGAAAAACAAACTTTTATATTATTAATTGTCTTCCACAAAATACCTTCTCGAAAGTGGTTGTGATGTGATTAATAATCAGTTAAGAGAAGTGTTTTCTAAGTTATTGTTATGGCTTCATTTTGAAGGAAAGTAGGGAAAAATAGATATTGAAAGGAAGATGGATAAAGAGTTTCCCATAACTAGTTTGCCTAATTCTTATCCAGACTAACATATCCTCTTAATTTTGTCTGGGGCGATGACACAAAAACAAACAACCAAACCAAACCTAAATAAAACAAAACAACAACCACCAAAAAAACCCCCACTAATTGCTTTCACATTATTTTTTTATCTCTTCTTGCGTCTGCATCTTAGCATTCGTTTAATCTTTTAACTCTTGTCAATTAGTGATATCATTCAAGAATAAAGAATAGCTATGAAAAAGCTCTAGAAATCCAAGCATTTAATTGTCTGAGCTTATTTTCCTGCTCTGAGCTCTGATTGAGATAGGAACTAGGGGCAGAAGGAATGCATTATTGGAGTAAGAACATACTGCCTCTCTTTCTGATGTATGAGGAATCATTTCTGAAATATCAATGCATAGTTCCGAAGATTTTATTTTTATTTTTATTTCTATTTTTATTTCTATTTTTTTTTTAATTTTCATTTTATTTTATATTTTTTAAGGGAAGGTTGAAAGAAGACCTGTCACAGTGGTCCAGAAGAAGGGATCAGTAGAAAAAATGTGTTAAGAAACTGAGAAAGCTTCATCTATTTAGATCATCAAAGAAAAAAATAAGGGGTAATTCAATCATAATCTACAGTTAGCTAGATAAATAATTTATGTTTTCATAATACATACCTCTTCAGTTTAACAGATACAATAGTACATGTAAGTTATTAAAGGTGCATAAAGTGAGACTCAGAGTAGAAATAAGAACATTTTTCATTATAAGAGAAATTCACCTCATTATTTACCAGATTTAAAGTCTGGAATTAAAGTGATCAGCTCAAATTTTTATGTTCTAAGAGCCTTGTCATAGTTAAAACTGGAATTAATACAAGGAAATCATATGACTTAATATTTTAAGCCAAAAATATTACATGAAGACATTTTTGCAATGCTTCTCTCCAGCAGCTAATCACCAAAAATGTCATTATACCACTGACAAAACTTTCCATTTAACACAATATATGTGTTACTACTCAGCATTGTCTTCATAATTCCTCCTTCTGATTACTGAGCTCTTACATTCAGGAATAATCAGTTTAGATCAATCTGAATTAGAAAAATAACTTAATTAACTCTTCTCCTTGTTTCTTTCTGAAAAAAATATACTTTTCCTTGTCATTAATTAACCGTTTAACTTGAGACAATATTTTATCTATAATGGTACCAGATATGATTTGTCACTGAGCTTTAAACAAGGAATAACAAAAAAACTCACAAAAAAGGCCTCTACTTCTGAGAGGAAACTATAGGTAGCACGGCACAGCTGTGTACACAATTACACATTTATTTCAAGTCTCAATTTTCAGTGCCCATAACACGCTGGTATTGCTGTGTCTGAGGTGGCAATTACCTTCCTTGCCACAGACTGTCAGTATTGCTAGTAACTGGGACGATGTATCCTTGAAAACAAGGATACAACAAAAAATTATAGAAAATGTCAGTATTTTAACAACAACCATGAGACATCTTTGCCAGGAATTGCAGCTCCAAAGTAAAGTCAGGACCCACTTGAGCTGAGATGAATATGTAAATATTCTGTGCAGATGTTCTGTGTGTACTGCAAGTCCAAAGGACCTGAGACTGTGTATTCAGAAAACAGCTTTATGTGTGTTGACTACACAATTTGACTGGAACTTCTGACTATCTAGTAGATACATCTACGTGCCAGGTAGATTAACACTAAAAGTGACCATCTCTTCCCTTTAATAAAGCTGAATGTGGCCAGGACTATGATGTTCTTTTCTGAAGGCTCCTAGAGAATAGTAAGACCCTCCTGTTTGTTTGAGTTTTACATTGTCATATACTGCCAGTTGCATTTTTGCACGTGTGTGCACATGTGCAAAGGCTTTCCTTCCGCTATCAATTAGTGCAAAAGGAAGATAGAATGGTAAAGCAATCAAAACCAAAATCTTTATCCCTGCCTGAGGAAAATGAGTGAGCAGTAAAAAAGCATAGCCTTATATAGATTAGGAAGGATAAGAAATGCATAAATTCGTGTCAGGACCAGAAGTGATAGGCACAACCCAAAACACAGGAGGTTGCATCTGAACACCAGGAAGCACTTTTTCATTGTAAGGGTTACCAAGCACCAGCACAGTTTGCCCAGGGTGGTTGATCAGTCTCATTTCATGGAGATATTTACAAGCTTTCTGGATGTGGTCCTAGAAAATTGGCTCTAGATATCCCCGCTTAAGCACGCTCATAGAATCAGATGACCTTCAGAGGTTCCTTTCAACCTCAAATATTTTGTGATTCTGTAGTTCCTGAGATGCTACTCTTCCTACATTTAAGAAAGGACAGCAAAGTAACAAAGAGAAATGAAAGGCATTGTGCAATCATATTTGGGTTTGTTGGGGGTTTTTTTGGTTTAGTTTGGTTTGGTTTTTTTGGGTAGTGTGTGTTTGTTTGTTTTAATAATGGTAAGATTAAAGACATCAACGAATTAAAGTAATGCATCAAGTATCTTAAATTTTCTACTTTTCAGTATGTAACTGTCTTATTACAGATTTTGTCAGTGATTTTTGCTACTTTTAAAAATGTTGGCCTTGCTGGTGGCAACTAAATTTTCTGTGATTTTAATACCTAATAATTAAATGGGAAAAAAAAAAATCCACTTTTTAGAATCATGTTTTTTTCTTTTTTGGTCATTCTGTATCATGTTACAAAAGGCACTCAGGAACATCTGACACTTGTCTCTCAGCCTTAGAGGTAGAGGCAGGGAAAAGATCCCTGGAAGAACCACCTTAAAAAGAGGAAAAAAATGCACACATGAAATAATTTCGCTGTGTTTAGACTGATGGTCATGGTGTGAGATAAAAAAATATTGATGGTAGAGAGTGATATAAGAAATAATATCATCTGGGCTCATACATTCATTATCTGCTGAAAAGCCTAACAGCGCATGAAAGTGAATATGAAGAAATATCTGCACAATACACAAGCAAGGACAAGACACAATGATTATTCCCTGGTTTTCCATTTCATATATGCATGGATCTTTCTTCCATCCACTTCCCTCTTGTGAGTCTTTGGGAAATGTACCATCATGAAGGTCTGAACAGTAGAACAATTCAGGATCCTGACTTCACTCTTCACCTGACCTGTATTCCTCAGCACATGATTGCTGCAACCCAGGCTGTCTTCAGTCTTGACATCACTGATTACCTCACTTGTGTTGGTGACCATCAGTTCTGGTATCACATCCCCTCTGGTAGTGAACACCACCAACAAGGTTCTGTTTGTTGCCTCAGTCTCTTGATTCTTACCCGTAAGCTTTCAACCTTCTTGTGGCTATTCTTCAGACACCTCTTTACAATCTATCCTTTTCTTGATATAGAGGGGAACCCCTTCTCCACTTTCCTGTCCTATCCCCTCTGAACAGCCTATAGCCATCTATAGCTACATTCCAGTCATCAAGTTACAGTAATGGTAACTAGGCTGTAGCTTTCTAGTAGCATAATGGCTTCCAGCTCCTCATGTTCTTTGTCTATGCTGCATGCATTAGTGTAGAGGCACTTCAGCTGGGCTGTTGGCCGTTTCACCTTTTTAGAGGAGCAATCCTAATTCCTTTGAGTTATTTCTCTGGTGTTTCCTTTTGGCTCCTATTACCTCAGAAGCCCCTGGCTCTTCTCTGTAAGGCTTCAAGTGCATTCCAGTGTACCCAGTGCATCTCAGAGCAACAGGGGAGGGCCCTTGCTAGCACCCTATCTCTCTGTGCTTGATGTGTTGTCCCATAGCTTGTCACAAGCAAGCCTCATATTATTCCTCTCTCTCTTCAAGTCTAGTCTAAAACTCTGCAAATGAGCCCCGCTAGCTCTTGGGTAAAGACCCTCTTCCCACTTTGAGAAAGACAAATCCCACCTAATGCCAGAAGGGCTGATCACTCCATTGATCTTTCAACTGTAACACTAGGCCAGCAGATTGATGGGGACTCTCTTTCCCCCTTCTTGAAGGTGGAAATAAGAAAGCCCATTGATTCCTACCTCTCACTCTGCATCAGTACTACTATATCTGATTTTGCTATTTTTTATTTTTTGTTGCCATTCTCATTACTAAAAATAATAATAATAAAAAGTTAGTTTATTCTCAAGTGCTTAGATTGATTTTATAATTTTCTGTCCTGCCTCATGCTTGTCTATGCATTAACAAGCTCTGTGATCTGTCCCTAGATTGTGTCAAATGTTTCTTGCCTAAATATGTGCACACATTTCAAGAGAGAACATGGGCCAGAGAATACCTTTTCTTGCACTCTTCTGAGGGTTAATATAGTTCAGGTCTTTGAACAGGGCCTGTATCGTGCCACCTGACCTCAGGGCAAGAGTATGTTCTCTGGCCTGTGTTGTTTATCAGCATTAATATAATTAATGAATCTAAATCTCTCCATTCACATGTCATTTTTAAAATCCAGATATCAAGTATAACATCCAAAGGGTAGCATCTTGTTTGTCTCTGTCCTCATCTGTTCTCACAAATTCTTCAGTTGGTAGAGAGACAAATTAGAAAGAAACCTTTAAATGCTTTAAGAAGACCAAGATGCTTAAGCAAGGACAGACAACTGTAGCTCAAGTGTCTAACATTCAAATTGAAAATTCAGAATGTTTTTTTGATTGTAATACCAAAAACCCAGACCATCATCATAATCAGGTTTCTTTTGTCTTCATTAATACACGATACCCAAAAGGCAAATACTGAATATTACTTTTTCTCCTTTTTCCAAAATATTTTAATAGGGCTTTACTTTCTGTTTTTCTGTATAGGCACATAGGCATTTTCAGCTTCAGACTTTTATATATTGCACTCCATGTGTAATCTCTTTTAACTTTCCATTTGAACTTTCAGTTCTAAGTATTCATGGACAAAATCATCAGTACTTTACTCTGATCTTACCTCCATGGCTTTGATAGGTAAAAACACTCTCTCCAGCAATGTGACTGTAAAATCTGCTGCTTCAGAGGTGTAGTACCCACATACAGTCAAGCAGCACCCTTGGGGAATGGGTAGTTACCATGAGCAAATCATGTCCTTTAAGATACACCTACTGATTGAGAGTAGTTCTCACTGATCTTTCCTACTGAGATATTTCTAGATTTTATATTTTTCCTTAGCAGTCTAGTGTTGCACTGTATAGGTAGTAAAAGGAGACAGAAAATAAAAGTCCCTGTCAAAGGAACAAAAACATTTGTAGTCCTGCTGTGGTGAGAGAATAAAAGATCTTCAAGTACAAAGAGGCGAGTGGTGAACTCCCTTCACTCATCCAGCTGCTGTGTCATTTTACTCTCCCCCAGACACTTTTCAAAAATACTTCTTGGGTATTCAGTTGTAAACCAGAATTTATCTTGTGGAACAATGTGTCCATATGTTTTATTAAATAGCAAAAGCAAGACAACTCAGAATGTGAAAATTCAGTCAACCAGCATTTCAAAGGGGGCTGAAAGCCAGCCTCCCGTGTTTGTATGTGCAATTTTGTGAAGAGAAGCCACTTGAGCACAGAGGATCCCTAATTTGATGCACTTATATTAAAGCTTCATGAATTTACAATTGGGTAGAAGAACAGCTACATTTTTAATATTTCAGCCAATTTATAGATTCAATATTTTTGCAGCATTTCATAAACATTTTGCTCAACTAAATACATAGAATACTTTAGTTTGCTCAAGTTAGGAATTCTGTGCATGGAATCCAGAATAAACTCACGATCTTAGCAACCCTCTCATGTCAATAGCCTACTAAGACTGCATCAGCTAGTTCACAGTAATTCATACTAACTCTCATTAACACATCACCTTCATTAGCATGTTAATTATACCTTTTACCATATAATAACCTGATACTATGAAAGATACTATGAAAGGGAAATAAACGAGTAAACCTACGATGCAAACTTATCTGGAAGAGTGGGATTTTAAGTAGGAATATGACCATCATGGAGAACCAAATTAGGCTTCAGACTGCAGACAGGTAAAATTAAAACTAATACAAGCTTAACAGGCAAGCCAAGTGTCTGAGGCTCCGCTACACACAGTGTATATATAAACTGGGATTCAATTGCCTAAACATAACTACCAAGTGCTCTTTTAGCTTTTTAAGTGCTTGAGATATCCACAAAAGCCTGACAGATATGATACAGGATTAACAGCAAACATGCACTCTTTTGGACAAGCACCGGAGGTCAAGAAGGGATACACTAAATCATGTTACATTTCACCAATGTCTATGCCTAAGCAAGTGAATGCACACCCAGATCTTCATTGAATATAATGGAAATTTAGAACCCTGTCTTACATACTGATTTTTAAATGTAGATGCATGTCTACAGTCTGGATCTGAATCCAGACTGGATCTTGATTGCACAAACATTAGTGTCTAGAATAATTTGAAGTGATTGGTTGTATTCCACCCAGCTTTTACAGAAGGGGTAGAATATCCTTTAAATCTTCAGTCATATCTATCATTTCTGTGTGCCTGAATTGAACACACTAGAATCTCCCAAGAAACTAGGAAACTATGTTCTGGTAACTGCATTTTATGGTGTACCCCAATGGTTAATACCGAGTCTAATCTTGTTTGACATCTTCGTTAATGATCTGGATGATGAGGCAGAGTGTGCTTTAGCAAATTTGTTGTTGACACAAAACTGGGAGGAGTTGCTGATACTGCTACCCAAAGGGACCTCAACATGTTGGAGAAATGGAATCTCATTAACTGACAGGAGTCTCATTAACTTCAACAAGGACAAATGCAAAGTCCTGCATCTGGGGCGGAAGAACTTGAGCACCAGTGTATGCTGAGGACCATCCAGCTGGAGAGTAGCTTGACAGAAAAGGACATGGCAGTACTGGTGGACAAGCTGAACATGTACCAGTCAGGTGCCCTTACTACAAAGAAGGTTAATGGGCTGGATTAGAAGGAATATAAGCAGCAGGTTGAGGGAGGTGATACTTCTCTTCTACTCAGCCCTGGAGAGACCACACCTGGAGTGCTGTGTCCAGTTCTAGGCTCCTCAATACAAGAGAAACATAAACATACTAGAGAGTCCAGCAAAGGGCCACAAAGATGATTAAGGGACTGAAGCATCTCTCCTACGAGGAAAGGCTGAGAGAACTGGGACTCTTCAGCCTAGAAAAGAGAGTGCTCGGGGGAATATTATCAATCTATATAAATACCTGAAGAAAGGATTCATAAAGAAGAGAGCCAATCTCTTTACAGTGGTGTCAAGTGTTAGGACAAGAGGCAATGGGCACAAACCTGAAAAACAAAAGGTTCCTCCTGAACATGGGGAAACACTTCACTGTGAGGGTGCTTGAGCATAGGTCACCCAGGAAGTTGTGGAGTTTCATTCTACAGAGATATTTAAATGTTGTCTGGGTATGGTCCTGGGCAACCAGTTCTAATTGGTCCTGATTGAACAGATTGGTTGGACTAGGTGATCTCCAGAGGCCCCCTCTGACCACAGCCATTCTGTGATTTTGAAAATTGTGTCTAAAATGTATTTTCAATTTTGTATTGTATATCCATTTGCTAACCTAAAATGTAAATAAAACTTAAGTTTGAGCATAAAGCTGATTCCTGAAAGTGCATGTGATATTTCATGCTAAATTTATAACATTTTTTTTTCCCCCTCTGAAAACACTGTTATTCACCTTAAAGCAAAAATAGATTAAGAATTAGGAAAAAAAAAAAAAAAAAAGTATAGTTTGGTTGTGGTTTTTTTTGTTTGTTTGGTTGGTTTGGTTTGGTTTTTATAAGAATGAGTCTCATTATATATGTAATACTGATGAAAGGAAATAATTTTACTTTACAGGAAGAAGTTAAACAACATATTCTATGATCGGTATCTAAATTTTACAGCGAATGTTTTTCTGACCTTGAGAAATAACATCATCTGTTACTATTAAACTGCTGGTAGAAATATTTACATGGCAGGTTGTATTTCGCAGTTCCAGAATTATTTGGAGCTCAGTATATATGTTATTTTTCTATTTCACTGACAATTAATAGGCTAAAGAAGTTCTAAACTTATTTGGAAACTTAATTTATTAAATACTACCACAGTAATATTGCAGCCATATGCAGGGCAAAATGTGTTTCAAGTTCTGTTTAGATTTTCCTGTGAAACAGCATATGAGAAGATTCCCTTTTGTATACAACAAATGAAATCATTCATCTAATAACAACATTAATTCATGCACATTATTGATATAGTAAGCTAAATACTGTTCTACTAATGGTAACATAACCTCTTTGAAAGGTGTCTCTTTGTTTCTTTGATGTTTTATGAATTCTCAAGTATTTCATCTAGTATTTCAGAAGTACCTCACTAATTACCTCAGCTCCTGGTGAAAGTCTTTAAGAATGACTGTATTTGATTTTCCTCTTTTTTTTTGAGAGGAATTTAACTTGTGAATATGGGTTCATGTTATAGAATTCATGACTGCAACTAGGACGAGGCCTGGGAGGAAAACTCACAGTAATTACAAAATCAAAACAACTTAATGTTAATGAATCTTGAAATGTACTTTCTTTTAATATTTTGAGAGTGTGAGTTAACTTTTAATTAATGCATAACATTTCTTTACATTTTACTCCTATGTTTGCCAAAGATAATTCACAGTTAACATGACTTCTGCTACTTCATTAGCAGTATTTATCTATTTTTCTATGTAAATTTAAGTTGTATGTGCTGATTATTCGTATGTATGCTAGTTAGTACTTTACTTGTGAGAGACTTTAAATACCAAGTCCAAACACAATTATATTATAAACTGAAATGTAAGTGCTACATTAATGATTAGTTTTACATTCTTATCTACAGTTTATCATAATCATTTTTGTTTTATTTTCTTATTTATTTCTGGTATGTGATTAATTTTGGGGGCATAGAAATGTCAAGACAAATCTCATCTTTCATATGAAAACAAGCTGAACATACAGATTAACACCACTGTTCAAAATCTCTCCACAATAAAGACCAGATATTGTTTGCACTTCCCTCTTGTCTTGATCTGTTTCTCAGGGTCTAAGAAAAAACTGGCAAAGTTTGATTTGTTTTTTGGAGATCCCCCAGATCAGTTCATAGATTTTGGAGGAAATGTTGCTAGGGCTGAAACTGATAACTCTAGTGTTACAGCCAAGTCCAACTGAGCTCTGTGCTTTTCTGAGAAGAGCTACTGGTTTCTAAAGAACACATGAACAACATGATTTATTAGATTACACAAGGCAAATTTCTGTACTCAAGCAACATCTCTGGTGCTCTGTCCTTTATTGCTAAGTCATTAACTTTTCTCCCTTAGTTTCCTGTGAAGCTGAGATAAAATATTAAGTACTTGACATCTGTGAAGTACAATATAAATGAAAACAGGCACTCAAATGACACGTTGCCCTACAGTATAAGCTGGTAGCCTGAGGTTTGATTCAGCCCTCTCTCTCTCTTAGAAAGCTATTTATTTCATTGTCTTGGAAATATTAGGAAGTGCAAGCCAGGTTCGTGCCTGTGCCTCATTGCCCTGGTTCACATGGAATCTAGCAGAACTGGATTCCTTTTGTAAAATAAATGCAAAATTCTAGTTAGACTTGCAGGGTCTGAACAAATCAATTAATCCCTTCTAATGTCAGGCTGGCAGACTGAACACCAGTGTGACTGTAAAGAGAGAAATTTGACAATGGCAGTGAACAATTATTGTCTGGTCTTTTATGGTGCATTCTAGCAAACTGGTATAAGAGTATACTTAACTAATTGAGCCCTGTGTTTGTAGTAGAATATTTTATGAGGGTTCTAATATGTTTCAGCTCCGACAGTGGTAGGACCTTTGATCTTAATGGAGTTACTCCTGGTCTTTATATAGGTAAATCAGAAGAAGTGCCAAGATACATGGACCTTTTATGACAAACCACTACAATACTATATCTTATCTAGGGGAAAAAAAAAAAAAAAAAAAAGTGTGTGTTGGGATTTTTTGGTTTTGATTTCATTTTAGTTCTGGAAACCTGGCATTAACACTACCAGCTGCTTTTAATATCCTCTGACATACTTTTCCCTTGGGATTTGTTTTCAAAAAGCCTTAAATCTATGTCCTTAGAGGAATATATGTTCAAGATATCAGTGTCATAAACCTCAGTCTGTTCATTGTTATACCCATGAGAGTCAACCAATAAAATAACACAGAAAACATACTTTCTTTTATTTTTTTTATTTTCTTTTGCCTTCCAGAGAAAACAGTTGTGCTCTTAAAGACAAAAAAAAAAAAAAAAACCCAAACCAACCCAAACCAACCAAACAAAAAAAACTAAGAAGGTTGTACTTTGTCTTCTAGCTATAACACTGTTAAGATTCAGACTCAACATATCACATCTCCAAAAAAATGAAGTGATGAGATTCTGTATTTAAATTATTGAAGAAAAGTCAGTTTAAAAACCTTGAAAATCCTCGTACAATGCAGAGAAAGGGGAACATTTACTCTCTTACATGGAGCTTTTTACCATAAATAAAATATTATGATCTCTTCTACAGAAGGACCATTCTACAGAAATTGACATACAAAAAAATGTCAGGAGTTTTCTTGAATACCCAGTATGGTGTGAATTTGCCCCCATCTGCATCTCAGGTTTTAAGTTAAGTTGTTTGGTAAAATTTGTCAAACTGTAAATGGTAAATATGAAATAGTTTAGTTTGAAATAATTGTAATGGTATCTGACTGTTTTTATGACTGATCTAATAGAATTTGCAGAACACATTTTCTTGTGTCCTGCTTTTGTTAAAAAACAAGTTTCTCTTTCAGTGAATTTGCCTGTCAGCTAAAGCCTTCATATTAGCTGCATTTTCCTGGAGAACCAGACACATGTTTTGGTAAACCTAGCAATGGAATGCAAACTTATTGGTAAGCACGGATGGACATCTCGCGAGAGGGGCAACGAGAAACCGGTGACCAAGAAACTGACCAACTGTGTATAACATTCCATTCACATGAATACTTCATATAAAAGTGGGAGATCACGAGGATCTCATCCCTTTTCCTTTTTTTCCCTTCTGCTCATGGCCGACATTAGGAGAGGACCTTGCTGGTCGTCCCTGCGAACTGAGGCCTAGTGAGAGACTGAATCCAGCTCTGGTTGGCTGCAGAGTCTAATCCAGGACTTTGGGTGCTAGCTTTGCAGTTGCTGAGAACTTCAAGATGATTTGTTTTGTATATTTTGTATTATTTTCTCTATTCTTATTAGTAGCATTAGTAAAACATCTTTAATTTTTCCAATTCTCTTCTCTCTGTCCTTCTTTCCCACCTGATCGCCTGTCCTGAGTGGAAAGGGGGGAGAGGGAGGGGCAAAAAGGGGAAGTGGCGGGGAGAGGAGGTTAACAATACATCTGCCAGGGTTTTATTGTCACCCCACAATCTTAACCCTCAACATCTTTTGATAACAATTTGATAAAATTTCTCAAACAATATCTCTTATTTTTATAATTCTTTGTTTTATACAATAATTTCATTCTCTCTTCAGTGTATTACAAGAATGATACTGGAACTCACATATGAATTATCATAACCTGCATCCTAGATTTATAGAATCTCAAACATAAGCTCTTAATATTCAATAACTAAAATGAAGAAAACTATGATATGTACTAATTCTCAGTTTTCTGTATAAGTAATTCCTCCCATAATGCCATTCTACAGGCCACTTAAAAAAACAATCCTGTTTCTCCTCCTTTTACGGAAGTATAGCATGCAGCAAGAGTAAAATAGATATACCTGAAGGTCATAGAATGATACAGCAATTGAGGCAGAGATCTTTGGAGAATAGTTTGAGGGGATAATTGAAGGGATGTTTGGAGATTGCCCAATTCAAAAACCCTGCTCAGACCAGGGTCAGCTAAAGGAAGGTGCTCAGGGCAGTGTCTAGTCAGGCTTAAAATATGTCCAGGGGTGGAGAGTCCACAACTCTTTGCATGCAAGATGCTTCAGTCATCTCCATGACAGTCAGCTGAACTTGTTCCAATACATCACTGTCTCTCTTATGCTGAGGAACTCAACACTGGACACATCATCAGAGTGTGTCTCACCAGGGTCGAGCAGAAGGGATGACTTACTTCTCCCTGCTGGCAATACTCTGCATAATGCAGCCCTGGAGGCTGTTTGCCTTCTTCGCCATAAAGGGTGTGTTGCTAGCTCATCATCAGCTTGTTTTCCACCAGAAGCCCCAGGTCCTTTCCTGCAAAGCTGCTCTCCAGCTGGTGTGCCTCCAGAATTTACTAGCGCATGAGGTTATACCTTCCCAAAGGGTAGAACTTGGCATTCCTTCCTGCCAAGTTCACTAGCTTACTGAGGTGGCTCTGAATGGCAGCAAAACCAGCTCATGTATTAGCCACTCCTCCTAGTTTTGTATCATAAGTAAACTTGCTGAGGGTGTGTTCTGCCACATCATCCAGATCATTAATGAAGCTTTTAAGCAGTATTGGAACCAGTACCAGAGCCTGGGCTACAACACTGATGACTGGGATTCAGCTGCTCTTAACATTGTCAATCACCCTGACATCTGCTGGCAGTTCAATTAGTTTTCAGTCCACTTTCACTGTCCACTTAGCTAATGCATACTTTATCAGCTTTTCACAGAAGAAAGTTTCAAATGCTTTGTCAAATTTAAAATAAACAACATTCACTGTTCTTTCCTCATCCACACCACCCATCTGATTGTGGAAGGCTATTGGTTTTATTATATAGCATTCCCTCTTCATAAATCCTTGCTGACTATTCTCAACCACATTGTCCTTTTGTCCTGATTTCGTTAAAAACAAGACCAGTTCTCTTTTAGTGAGTGTTCCTTTCAGCTAAGTTCTTCTAGGTACCTTCTAAGTAACTGCATGTTTTTTTGGACACTACGCTCCAAAACTGATAAGATGACCCATGGAATGCAGAAGAAGCTCATGTTTAGATTTATTGCTATAACAACCAAGTATTCTGATAAGTCCCATAAGCAAGAGGGGCATATTTGCAAGGAGGGGTGGACAGGACAGGTGACTAAAACTGACGAACTGAATATTCCATCCCGTACACATCATATGAAAGAGGGAGATCACAAGGGTCCTGGTCTCTTTGACCATGGCCAGCATCTGAAGAGGACCCTGCCTGTTGTCCCTGCGATCCAAGGCCTGGATCCCGACTGTGCATCTGTGAATCCAGTTCTGGTTTGCTGTGAAGTCCTACCCAGGACTTCCAGGTGCCTGCCCTGCAGCCACTGGAGCCATGCCAGCCCCATCCTCTGCTGCAAGAGTGGGGAAATGAGCAAACCTGTGCTACTCCAGGGTATTCAAGATTGGTTTTGTATATTTTGTCTATTTTCTCTATTTATTAGTAGCATTAGTAAAACATTTAAAACCTTTCCAACTTAAAGCCTCTGTTCCTTATCCTTCTATCACTTTTTGCTATGTGGAGAGTGTGTGGGGGGGATTAACAGAGAGCATATGCCACAATATATTGTCATCTTGCATTAAACCCTGACACCTTTCCATGGTTAGAAATGGTTTCCAGGATGATTTGCTGCATCCCTTTCCCTGGGACTGAGTTGGGTCTGACTGGAATTTAGGTCCCTGTATTTTTATTCCATCTTTCCTCAAGATATCAGTGGCAATTTCTTTATTCCACTCCTCAGCAAGTAGTCCTGGTTACTTTTAAAGACAGTGGAGAATAGCCTCAAACAGGTCAGCTCCCTGTGCTTATGGGTTCATTCCACCAGGCCTTGTGGACTCTTGTGTGTCCAGTTTGTTTAAATGTTCCCTAACTTCATGTTCCTTCACCAGGGGTGAATCTTCCTCCCTCCAGACTTTCCTTGTGGTCGCAGGGACCTCGGATTCCTGAAGGTTTGCCTTACTGGTAAAGACTTAGGTGAAGAGGGTATTAAGTACTTTGACCTTTTCTATGACCTTTGTCTTTAGGTCTCCTCCCCTATATTGTAGGGGACTCCCTAGTCTTCTTTTTGCTGCTTGATATAGTTGTAGAATCCTTTCCTGTTGTCCTTTACATCTCTCGTCAGATTCAAGTCCATATGAGCTTTGGGTTTCCTAAACTCATCCCTTTACGTTCAGATGAAGTATTTATATTCATCCTGGGTCATCTGTTCTATGAGCATCTTTCTGTTATATTTGTTGTTCTCCTGCAATACAGTTTTCATCAGAGGAAGGTGGATGTTACATTACTAAATCTAAACAGCACTAAATACAAATGGTGGCTTGAATATTGCCTGGAATTCTTCTGAATTTTGTTCTGTCTGGTAAGCAAAGAAGCTGAACTTATGATTCAAAACATAATGTCTGTATGTGAGCTAGTTTTTTTATCTCCCATTACAGGCAGTGGTGATATAGTCAATGGAGACACTGCAGTCAGGAGTGTTCATCCTAACATGACATCTGTACCCATTAAAACTGCAGAACCTCCAATGGCATTCATCTTCATACACACAGACATCTATTGCCAATTCAAGCATCATATGATATCTGAGTCATGTATAAAAAGGTGGCAGCTATGACACCAATATCGAAGATCTATGCTCTTTCTGGAGTAGAAACTGGAAGTCAGGCAGGATACAAGAACTTTAATAATTTTATCAAGTGCACTTACTTGCATAGTTGATTGCAATATTGTGAAGAATTTACTAAACATATATCTTCAGTAGATTAAATAAAATAAGATTTTTAAAAGATATAGAAAACAGCAAGGTTGAGTAGCAGGGAAGGAATATCATAAATCCATGGCTGTTTTGGAAGCTGCATCAGGATGTTGATTCTGAGAAGAGGTGAGCAGAAAAGAACTGTTATATGGTCACTTTGTATATGAACTTTTCAAAGAAAGTACAAGTTAGATTTCTTTGAGATTTATGTGTTCCATGTGGAGTAGGTGGTGAATGCACGATGCAACTGTGAAAAGAGAAAAAACATTGTACAATGTAAATTCAATTAGAAGCCTACGGGTGAAATCCTGGCTTTTTTTGAAGTCAGTGAAGCCAGGATTTTACCTCATAAATCTGTTCAGATTACTTTGAAAATGAACTTCCATGGACATTCTTACGAGACTAGGTTGTGAAAATGAAAGTACAAATGCCATTCTTAAAAGTCTTGTAACAATTAAGCAGTTTTAATTCTGAAAATGTACCCGTAAATACAGTATCTGTTGAATACCGGGTTTGATGATTGCCAAGATGCTTGTTAACTTCCCATTGTAGAGCATACTTTAATATTATACAACTCCCCCCAAATTAAACAAAATCCTCACCAAGTATTGTAAAACACAATCAACTTTTTATTATGTTAAATATATATATAAACCTTGAGACATGTATGGTGTTTAAATATTTCACAATCATAAGGCTGTCATAAAAGTTTTATGCTTTTCTAATTGATGTTAGAGATAATAGTAATAAATGAAAACAATTTAAAAACTTTTTTTTTTTCCTAGAAAATAGTTGGGTCTTTATTATATTGGTCTTTAAAATCTATGAGTAATGTTAAAAAACATAATTTAAAAACATTTCTTTGTGAAATCTGTAGTGTCAGTGTTTAACTCATTTCCAGTGCATAAAGAGATTATTAAGCCACATGTTAAATGTTAAAATTATAATATAATCTGCTATTCTGCTGTGGTTTGAAAATTTCTTGTTTATAATTTATCTCATTGTTTTCAGATTCTATTCTTTATTAGGAAACTATTTTTGTTTTCAGAAACTTCCTGTGCTATTTCTCCTGAAATAGGTAACATTTTTCACTTTATCTTTTCAGAATGTCAATAAAAAAGATATGATGATAGAATAATATTCTTTTTGAAAGAAAACTACCATTCCTTTCCACAATATATTTTTTCATCTGAAAAGTTCACCAGGTGTATCAATACAAAGCAAAACTAAAAAAAACTAAACTAAAACTAAAAGAAGGCAAGTCTGACAAGCTTTCTATGAAAGAAGTTTGCTGGAGACAGGATGGATTCCGTGGATTTATTTTTTTCCTGTTTGTTTCTGTTACCTAATTGCCCATCTAATGGTGTTCTTCATGTGTTGCATTATCAGACCATGTGGTGAGCTGACCACAGGTAGAAGCTAAGTCCTGCACAGCTGCTCACTTGCATACACACCATATGGAAATGGGCAAGGACAGGAAGAACAAAAGTGAGGAAACTTGGGGTTGAAGATAGTTTTATAAGTGAAGGAAAGACAAGTTGAGGCAAAAGACAAGGAAAGACAAAAGGCAAGGCAAGGCAACGCAAAAGAAAAAAACAAGACAAGGCAGGACAAAAGGCAAGGCAGGGCAAGACAAGGCAAAGCAAGGAAGCAATGCAAAGGCATGCATCACTTCCCACAAGCAAACTGGTGTTCAGACTTCCTACTAGCAATAACTCGCCTCCTAGATTTCTGCACACCTACTCACTGTGGGTGGTGTGGTGTGGTGATCAGAGTGAGAAACAGAGAAGTCCTTCACGTTGTGCGAACACTGTTCAGCAATAGCTAAAATGTTATGTTATCAACACAACTTTTGTCATAAATCCAAAACATAGCACCATACATGCTGCTATGAAAAAATTAACTCCAGTGCAGCCAGACCCAGTACAGACCAAAATTTGTCTTATTTTTTCACTATTTATATAGCAAAATTCACAAACTCGGGATGCGTTTTTCCACTTTCAGCAGCCTATTTTAACTTTGCAGATTTTTTAGAGAAAAAGGAAAAAAATTCTTACAAAAGACTCAAAAGTGATTGTGATTTGTAAATTCCATATTCACAAAAATAAATCTTAACTGAAAAAAATATGGACATTGTAGAAATCTTTAATATAAGCAATGCTTCCTTTGAGACAATAATTTTCTAGGTTTTCCTAGATGACTATAAAAAAGATAAAATGTACCAATACATTCTTCCTTGCTTTTTTCTTCAGTTCTGCTAAGTGTTCTTCATGATATTTTTACAGATCTATAGCTTGTCCAGTGCTTCCTGTAGCTTCATATTGTGAGTTTCCAAACATGAATAATCTTTTCCCTTGCTTGCCACCTTTTGAGAGCTTACGTCCTCGCTAATCTTTCTGACAAATTTATTTTTAAACAATAAATAGTATTTGTCCCTTTCTTTTAGCCTTATCAACTAATACCAGCTTAAAAATATGACATGCATTCTGGATATTTTTTTCATATTCATTACATCTTTGCATGAATGTAATAATAATTTTTTCTCAATAAATATTTGAGTTTTGAAAGTTAGTCCATAATCAGCAGATATTGGTATTCATTCTTTTCTTTGTTAATCATTTAACAGATGTGAGAGCTTTTTTTTAACCCTCTATTTGATCATTAAAAAGTAAGATGAGATTTATTTGTGTGTGTGTGACATAAATGAATAGCATTTAAATTTTTCATAAATTATGAACTGATCACCAAGACTAGGTATCTTTTTCTGTCTTTCACACAGGGCATTTGTAGGTCAGTTCAAACTGGTATTTTTTAAACATGTTTAGAATGTCTCATTAAAAAAAAAAAAAAAAAAAAAGGCATCACTGTGGACTAGAATCATATCCTTATTTTCAAATGTCATTTTTTTCTTATTGCATCTGAGCATTCACAGAATAGCTAGCACAGACTGTGATCATTTTCTTCCTTGATGAGTCAGAAATTTCAGTCATTTTCTGTTTCCTTGATATCTGCCTTGTTCTTTCCAAATCCACTACAGAAAATTATAACTGCTTAATGCAATTTTATTATCATTTTCCAGACTAAAGGTTTAAAGGGCTTGACACGAATATTTGGGAAATATTTGGCTGTAAAAGATATAAATGAGCATTGACAAAAGGTCTATAGGAATATCTGCATATAGTACACTAAATGGAGATATTAGAGACAGTTGTCACTGAAGAAAGGAATAAAACAGCAAAAACTGCATTTCCACAGTTATATTTCACACAGTATCTGAACTAGCATATAATGAATTCCTTTGAACATCTCTATGGTTCACAGGCTATGCTGATGTGCTTAGAAATTTATGTCTTATTTATTAATACTTCTAACAGATCTGAAGTATTATTGATCTTTAAGAAGTCATGCAGGAAGATTCCTAAATGTTCTAGGCTCTTTAAAACAGTTTAGTAGTAGGTTCTTTTTTTATTTTTATTTTCTGGATAAATTAGAGTGTTAAGACTTTCAAGCAGATTCTTCTGTGTACTTTGGGAAGAAATCTTGTACTCTTTCCAGAAGACCAACAGTCTTAGTTTGAAAGTCAAAGGCCTGAGGCATACGTATGGGAATTAAAATCTTGTATTAACAATAAAAAAGTTGACTAAGTACTCTCGACTTCTAAATACAGAGAACAGGTCAAAAGAAATAGTAAGGTTCTACAACAGCGAACAAACTTCTTACAGAATTTTTTTTTTTTATAAAAAGCATGTTTCTGACATTGAAAGCTAGCTAACAGGTTATATATATAAAAATATATATGTATATATATGTATGTATGTATGTATTATTATATTGCTCTATGAAACCCATTTACATAGCTTTTGACACAGGGCTGACCACAGTAGCTGGAAGTAGAGATTATATACTCACTTAACATTAAAAAAGAGAAAGCATTTACCAAATGTGTTGCCATTATGATCCCCAGGTTCATCACTTATATAGCTGAAAACTACAGAAAAATTCAAATAGCTACACTATGGGGAAAAACTTGTGATAGTACAATTAGCATGTATAAGCAGCAGTCATGGAATATTTCTACTATTCAAATGGCCTTAACCACAGACATTGTTTGTCAGTACATCCATTGTTCAGATTCAAGAACATTAGATTTACTGCTTTTTTAATTACATTTTTCTTTTTCTGGGATAAAACTGAAATACCGGTTTGTGATTGTTTTATAAGAGATAGTGAATTATTTAAAAAGTACTTAAGTGAAAAACAAACAAACAAACAAACAAAAAACAAAAAACAAACAAACCAAAACAAAACAAAACAAACACTTGGTGAAAAGCATATGTCTTTATTGCCCCTCTTGTTGATATGCACCTGAAATTTAGGAATTTTGCATTTTTGCAGGTTGATTTCCATTTATTAGGGAAATACTTGATTTTATTAGCATCCCTATTTGCTATTTCTTCCTTTTAATCTTTAGAGTAGCACAGATATGAAGTCTCATTTATTGAATTATTCTATAATACAAACAACTCACTTTCTCTTGGACACTACCTATCTATTTAATAGACTTTTGACTGTTATTTGTACATTTACAGGATCATATTTCTAAAATTTTACATTTTAGGCCTCTCCAAACTTGCAATTCTAATATGGCAGCCTTTACATTTTTCTAATGTACAAAGTCGATAATACTTGTCTTTATTCATTTAACCTACCACAACTAATTTCATACAATTTCTAGCTTCATAACAAAAGTCTGAAACTTCTAAAGCTGTTCTATTATTTTCACTTGTTATGATTTCCTTAGCTATATATTCACATATTCCTTCTGTAAATCTAGGATCATGTGAAAAAGACAACAGTATTCTCAACATGTGTGTTCTCTTTCTTGCTGTGTATTTTTTTGTCACAGGAAGGTAGAAATTCCATATTTCATGACATAAAGTTCTTCATATCACATTCTACTGGTCTTCATTACAAGTCAGATGTATTTTTCAGTTGTGTTCACTTGTTTAATCTACTTTCTTGAAAGTCCCATTTATTTTTCTCAGTATTTTTTCTGTGTTAAAATGACAATACTAAATTGTCATGTCATATTTCTAGGGTCATAGACTGTTCCTATCCATTCTTCCTATGTATATTATGACATGAAGTATAATTAATGTACTATACCTTCAAAAATTATTGTTACACTGCATATCATAATATTATGCTCTTCAACATTTCTGTTTTCTTTTTAGTATGCATCACCACAAAGTCACCTTTTTTTAAAATTTGAATTTTTGTTCCTTCGGGTAGCTTCCAGTTCCATCCCATACCTTTTTTTTTTTTTCTAAAAAAGGGCAGCCTACTGAAGGGAAACAGGGTATAGATGTTATTTTTCCCAAATATCATAGAAGTGTCTTCATAAAAAAAAAATCTCACGAGTATGCACAACTGAAACTTGAGCAATTTTTATTTCATTCTTTGTTTCAAACATTAACCCTAAGTCTAAATTTATGTGTCCTTGTAACTGATCTCAACTTTCAACCATCCCTATGTTAGGTAAGTTTACCTTAAAATAACTCTTTGTGTCCATTTTGACATTTCAGTGTTACTGATGACACCAGTGGTTACTTCCCAGATCTTGCTTTTGTACAATCTTGGAATTTTGTGTCCTGTTGTCTTCCTTTTTGATGATCTTTTTCTCCCTGTAGTTCATACCAAGGAGTTAGATGCCAACTTCACATCTACCTTCATATATTTAAGATCTATTTAGTATTTGTTAAAGGGGGGTGAGGGGACAGGGGGTTTGGGCTGTGGCTTCTTTATCCATTTTTTGTTTGTTTTTTCTTTCATATAGAAGTTTACAAGTTATATGTTGTGACTCATAATCCAAGGGCAATTAAAAAAGGCTTCAGGGCCTTGGGACAGTTGGTGAGAGAATCAGGTGCACAGGTTGTTTTCTCTTCTCTTCTTCCAGCCATGGGCATGGACATTAGAAGAAACAGACAGGTGCACTCAATTAACACATGACTCTGTGGCTGGTGTCACCACCACAATTTTGACTTTTTTGATAATGGGATGGCTTACACTACACCTAGTTTACTGCCATCAGATGGAGTTCACCTTATACATAAGGGGAAGACAGTGTCTACTCACAAATTAGGAGGGCTCATTGACAGGGCTTTAAACTAGATATGATGGAGGAGGGGGATATAATCGGGCTCACCTGTGACATGCTGTAGGACAAGACAGCAAGTATAGAGAGGCGAGGTGAAGCAGGTTCTAAACTGGTAAGCCTGGGGGTTGGGATTCAAAGTGGTGATGCTCACGCAATTATGCCCAGCTGGGGAACACATCAGACCAACCAGCCCAGCAACAAATATTGCTTAGCTGCCTCCCAAGAGGAAAACAAGAAGGCCAACCACCCCAAGGGTACACATGGCTGCGATGGATTCTTCTGCACCTCTCATGAGAAACCGGCATACTTGAGTACTTCCCTGAAGTGTCTGTACACCAACACGTGTAGCATGGCAAATAAATAGGAAGAATTAGAGATCTATGTGCATTCAAAAGGTCATGGTCTCATTGTTATTACAGAGACGTGGTGGGACAGCTCTCATGACTGGAATGTTGTCGTGGAAGGCTATGTGCTTTTTAGGAAAGTCAGGCCACAAAGGTAAGGTGGAGGAGTTGCACTTTATGTGAGAGAACAACTCAAATGTCTTGAACTCTGCCTAGAGGGGAATGATGAACGAATCGAGTCCTTATGGGTAAAAATTAAGGGACAAGCTAACACAGGGGACACTGTTGTGGGTGTTCACTAGAGGCCACCTGACCAGGAAGAGGAAATTGATGAGGCTTTCTACAGACAGCTGGAAGTAGCCTCACAATAACATGCCCTAGTTCTCATGGGAGACTTCAATCACCCTGACATCTGCTGGGTGGGCAACACAGCTAAGCACACACAATCCAGTAGGTTCCTACAGATTATTGGTGAAAATTTTTTACACAGGTAGTGGAGGACTCAACAAGGAGAGGTCTGCAGCTGGACCTTGTCCTAACAAACCAAGAACTGTTTGGAGATGTCATGGTTGCTGGCAGCCTTGGCTGTAGCCTTCATGAGATGGTCGAGTTCAGGATCCTGAGTGGAGGAAGAAGAACATTAAGTAGGACCAAAATAATGGACTTCAGTAGGGCAAACTTTGACTTCTTCAAAGTCCTGCTCAGAAGAATCTCATGGGATAGGGCTCTAGGAGATAGGGGGGTTGAAGAGAGCTGGCTAATGTTCAAACCTCACTTCCTCCAAGCTCAAGATCAACACATCCCTAGGAGCAAGAAGTCAAGTAAAGGGAGTAAAAGGCCAATCAAATCTCAAGTGGAAAAAGGATGTTTATGTAATGTGGAAAAACGGACAGACCACCTGGGAGGAATATAAGGAGGCTGTTGGAGTATACAGGGATGCAGTGAGGAAGACCAAGATCTACTTGGAAGCAAATCTTGCCAGGGATGTCAAGGACGACAAGTATATCAGCAGCAGAAGGAAGATTAGGGAAAATGAAGGTCTGCTGCTAAATGAGGAGGGTGCCCTGGTGATGGATGATACAGAGAAGGCAGAGTTACTGAATGCCTTCTTTGCTTCCATCTTTACTGCTAAAACTGGCTCTCCGATATCCCAGACCCCAGAGATAGGATAGAAAGTCTGGCCAAAGGAGAACTTTCCTTTGGTTGAGGAGAATCAGGTTAGACATCATTTAGACAAACTGGACATCCACAAATCCATGGGCCCTGATGAGATGCACCCATGAGTGCTGAGAGAGTTAAGAGATGTTACTGCTTTGTCGCTCTCCATCATCTTTGAAAGGTCTTGGAAAACAGAATAGGTGCCTGAGGACTTGAAGAAAGCCAGTGTCACTCCAGTCTTCCAGGAGGGCAAGAAGGATGGCCCAGGACATTACAGACCAGTCAGCCTCACTTCCATTCCTGCAAAAGTAATGGAAAAGCTTATTCTGGACGTCATCTCCAACCATGTGGAGGAAAAGAAGGTTGTCAGGAGTAGTCAGCATGGGTTCACCAAACAGGAATCATGTTTGACCAACCTGATAGCCACCTATGATGGTATGACTGGCTGGGTAGATGAAGGAAGAGCAGCAGATGTTGTTTACCTTGACTTCAGTAAGGCTTTTGACACCTTCTCTCACAACATCCTCATAGGCAAGCTCAGGAATTGTGACCTGGATGAATGCTTAGTGAGATGGATGAAGAAGTGGCTGGATGGCAGAGCTCAGAGGGCTGTGATCAATGGTGAGGAATCTGCTTGGAGGCCTGTAGTTAGTGGGGTTCCCCGATGTCACCGTTTACCACAGGGTGGCAGTAAATCATGGCAGATGCTCTCTGTTAACCCCCCAACCATCCCCCCTAGGAAAGGTAATAGAAAGAAAAAGGAGAGAGACTTACAAGATGGAAAAGTTAAAAATGCTTTCCTAACGCTCTGAGTAAATCGAGAAAATAATACAAGGTATATGTTGGGGAATGACTTGGAAATGGGGGGCATGGATTTGCGGACCAGTTGTACGAGCAGAGCCCATTCTGAAGACTTTAGCACAATTAGTAAGGTTAGGCCGCGGTGGGAACCGCTGACTCTTTCAGTAAAATCAGCAAGGTCACTGAGATCTTGGCAGAATTTCACAAACAGCTTTCAAGAGCACTACAATGTAGAATAAGCATAGCTAGCAGCTGCAAGCAGGAGGACCATGCAAATGTATTGTTAGAGCTTAAGCCAATTGGTAGGTGACAGGTATGCATAATTATCGTGAACTGTATAAGTATATGCTATTTGGGCTAATAAATCAAACTATGCTTTATCACTCATATTGAGTCGACCTGCGTGTTCCTCTGCCGCTCAAAGATATACAAAACTAATCTTGAATTTTCCGGGGTAGCACAGTGTTTCCCATGCATAGCTGGCGTTGGTCCAGTGGCTGCAGGGCAGGTACCAGCAAGTCCTGGGCTGGACTCTGCAGTGAGCTAGAAACGGATTCAGGGATGCAGGGTCTGGAACTAGGTCTAGGATCACAAACAGAACAGGCAGGGTCCTCTTCAGATGCCAGCCATGGTCAAAGATGGTGAGACCCTCATGATCTCCCACTTTTATGAGGTGTATCACATGTATGGGATGGAATACTTAGTTGCTCAATTTTAGTCACCTGTTCTGTCCACCCCTCCTTGCAAACACGCCCCTCTCATTTATGAGATGTGCAAAATTTATCAGTAACCTTGGCTGCCATAGCAATAAGTCTAAACCTGGGCCTCTTTTGCATACCATTGTTATTGTTATCAGCTCCAGAGTGACCAGTGTCTGAAAAACATGCAGCCAAATTCAGAAACGTGCAGTTTCTTAGAAGAACTTAGCTGAAAGGAACATTCACTAAAAGAGTATTGGTCTTGTTTTAAACAAAACCAGGACACCCAGGATTAGTATTATGTCCAGTCCTGCTCAACCTGTTCACCAGTGGCCAGGATGAAGAGACTGAGTGCATCCTCAGCAAGTTTGCTGATGATATCAAACTGTGAGGAAGGGTTGACACACCAGAAGGCTGTGCTTCCATTCAGCAAGACCTGGACAGGTTGGAGGACTGGGCAGAGAAGAACCTGATGAAATTCAACAAGGGCAAGTGTAAGGTCCTACACCTGGGGAGAAATAAACCTAGGCACCAGTAGAGGTTAGGGGTAGACCTGCTGGAAAGTAGCATTGCAGAGAAGAACTTGGGAGTTCTGGTTGACAAAAGGTTGACCATGAGTCAACAATATACTGTTGTGGCCAAGAAGGCCAATGGTATCCTGGGGTGCTTTAAGAAAAGTATGACAAACAGGTTGAGAGAGGTTATCCTCCCCCTCTAGTCTGTTCTGGTGAGGCTGCATCTGGAGCATTGCACTCAATTCTGGGCCCCACATTTTAAGAAGGGCAAGGAATTACTGAAGGGGGTCCAGTGTTGGGATACATTCAAGTGCGATCTACTGTAGGTAAACCTGTTTTAGCAAGTGGGTTGGACTAGATGATCTCCAGAGGTCCCTTCCAACCCCAGCAATTCTGTGATTTTGTGATTCTGTGGTTATCAACAAACTGGAATTTATTAGGTAGAAGTGTGGGGAAAGTACATGAGGGGACTTAAAGGTCTTCATGGAAGTACAGTTAGTAGTGAGGTACCCAGAAAATTTACTGTTACAGTTTAATAAGTCTTTAGTCAACAAACATAATTCTTCAAATGATCGTAAATTTGTCAATTTACATCCAATTAGTTATGAAAACCTTAATTTTTTTTCCAAGACACCTAGCACAAAACCAGTGGAAACAAAGAAATACATAAATAGGTAGACAAATATATAAATAATAAGATGCAATATTTCATTCTGGATAACACAGTTTATCTTTTTTTTTTTCAGCCCCAAAGAGGTACTCTGCCAGAAATTTTTGATGTCTAAATAAAAAAGTTGATTCTCTTTAATGAAACATGGAGAACATAAAGTTTCAGATTACACATTAGGCTGTTAACAGCTTTTTAAAATTCTAGACAGAAAAAAAATAATTTACAATAAGAATATTGTCTTCAGTGGTGCTTAGGACTATTATCTAGCCATGTCTTCACTTTCAAAACTTAGATTTTAAACATTCTATGGGTGCTTAAGCTAACAGATGGAACCAAACACATGTGGTGTCACTGAATAATGCTGTTTGTATGAGGGTTTTTTCTTTTTTTTTCTTTATTCTGTGTATCACATTTTGCCATCAGGAGGGAGAAAATATTAGTGGTTATTCTGTATACATAAATATGATTTTTCCATAAAGATTCTTTCTAATAACTCAAAATAAAATCCGATTATTTCCTCAATTTACGTTATATCTTTGAAAATAGAACATAATTCTGTATTACTGTAAGTGCAGATACATGTCAGTTAACCTGTTACATTGAATGCACTCTAATTTTTATTGCTAAGCCAGCTATGTTGTGTCTGACTCAGTAGTTCTAAAACTGCTGTTATTTTTGTGATTATTAGAGTTCTCCTTCACTATTCTCATTATCAGTCACCTTTTCGGAAATCAGCATGCTTTTTCATAGAATGACATTTTGATTAATGAAGGACTGTCTACATAAGTTTTCTGATCATTCTTATTCTTTTGTCAACATAGATAGCTTTGGAAGTATATTGCAATATATATCTCTATACACTAATTTCAATTATGTGCTGTTATGTCCCAGAAACTTCCACATAAAATGGTAACAGACTCAAAAACTTAAATGTTCTTTGAGATTTTATATATATACACATATACACACACACATGTATGTAGATATGTGTATATGCCTATATACCTATGTATATAAACCCAATAATGTATACTTTTTTTCAGAAACAACATGTAATTAAAGACTTTTTTTGAAGTTATATTTTTAGATTTCTCTTCAAGATACCTTGAATAATATTAAATTTTAAAGACATTATGTGTTTGGTACTGTTATCAGTGAAATAAATACCATTGAATTAAATAGATATATAAGACAAAACATATGGATATGAGATGATCAATGAATAAAGAACATAATTACAAATATAATGGAATAAATGTATCATAAATGCAACTAAAACTAGGTAAATATTTTATAATGAGTTAATGAATTATTTAAACTGCTCCCGTTTCTATGGTCAGATAACCATAACAGAAGAGCTATATAAAAAGTACCTTACTGGTTCTTTCAACAAAGAGGCAATGCTTGGGTCAAATCCGTTTTTTTTATTCCTGAAATAGTCTTCATGACCTGTTTTAATGCTTATTGTCGTCTGGGTTCACATAGTCTATAACACCCTTGCTGGGATCTTCAGACATTCTCAGAACCACTGTTGCTCTCTTCTCTTCGAAGTCAACAGAAAAAAGAAAAAAACAAACAAATTGCAGTGAAGCTTTCAGGAATAGACTTGGGCTATGTTAAGTAGTTTTGAGTGTCATTATGACATCTTTCTCTGACTCAATAGTCAAAAAATAATTTCAGACTTTATGGAAAGGAAGCTTCTCTGTGTTGGACTTCATGGACTGTCCTGTACAGGAAGAGAGAGAGAGAAAGAAAGATAGATGGAAAGAGACATAAAGGGAAGGGAGGAAGGGAGGAAGGGAGGAAGGGAGGAAGGGAGGAAGGGAGGAAGGGAGGAAGGGAGGAAGGGAGGAAGGCAGGAAGGCAGGAAGGAAGGCAGGAAGGAAGGCAGGAAGGAAGGCAGGAAGGCAGGAAGGAAGGCAGGAAGGAAGGCAGGAAGGAAGGCAGGAAGGAAGGAAGGAAGGAAGGAAGGAAGGAAGGAAGGAAGGAAGGAAGGAAAAGAAATATTACTTTCTATAAACTAATGAACTTAGGATACTGTCACCATCAGCAGTAGCATTGATCCATCTTACTATAAACCCTGATAATCTTATTTGTATGTCCAACTTTATGTGTAGTTAGTGTATTCTTTTCTATCATGTAAATATTCCGTAATGCTCATAGATGAATTTTGTTTTAAATTTCCTGCTTTATTATCCAAATAAGTATGAAAGTTTTCCCACTTAGTCTTATTACCTTTCTAAACATGACAGTGTTTTGATTCTCCTCGGAATGCTTGAAAATGCTTGAAAATTCTACTCTTTCGACAGGGAAGCGAAAACATTCAGAAACCACAACATGTTTCTCTGTTTCATATTTAGAAATAGGCACAGTTTTATTCCATATCTATTTACACACAAATAGAAGGGAAAAGGCACCACAGAGTCAAGCCAGGAGAAATACCTGCTGAGAAAGCTAGCATATAGAATGGCACAATAAGGAAGAATAACTTAAACGGAGTCCAAATCCAACCACTGCCTTCACTTTACACAGTAATAGAAAACAGTGAATAGGAGGTATCCATTCATCCATCCATCCATCCATCCATCCATCCATCCATCCATCTATCCTTTCTCTACACACATAGATGTCATATTTTCTGTCTCCTGCCTGGTAAGAAAATATATAAGCAGATCAGAAATTCCAGTAGCTAAGAGTGAGTGCAGAGGAACATAAGGATATTAAGAAGGTCCAATATAGACTGGTTTTGCTCTGTGGTGGGTTCATTATATAAATGTTTCAATCTCCTCCTTTCTCTACCAGTGCAGTCTCTTCACTGCTTTCTCGTGTGGCATCTGCTTCTCAAAGTTAATCCACCACAGGAATTCAAGTACACCTCAGTGTCACGGAGGCACCCCGAGATTAGTTTAAGGGACAACAGGGTCCAAAACAACTTTTATTAAACCGGTGAGAAACAGGGTTTTAGCACTCCAAAAGTGACTTAAATATAGGTTCAGATATCAGTTGAGGAAAATTATTAAGGGGCAGCAACTAATACAACAGGCGGTCCACGGTGTGCATGCACGTGGCTTCACCCAAAACAATGCTGGAACCGTCTCTGAGTCCGGGAAGAGTACACACTTGCCTGAACATGATGCGGAATTATTCTTAAAGAGATACAGGTACTCGTAGTGAGTACGGAAAGTGTACACTCGCGATTCTGCGACGGTAGATTTATAACACCCGCGATTGTGCGAGGAAATAATTTAAAGTACACGTGCAAATGTGCACAGAAAGTTACTCGTGCTTGTATTAAACATGGAAAGTTACTCATGCTTGTATTAAACACGGAAAGTTACTCGTGCATATGTGCATGGAAAGGATAAATACACTTGCGATTATGCAAGGATTAATTTTACACGTGCTTATATTAAGCACAGGAAGTTACATGTGCAAATGTGCACGGAAAGTATAAATATACTTGCAATCCTGCGAGAAGTTTTACTCACACCCGTGGCGGCAAGGCAAGCGGAGCCTCCATCCCGAGGAGAGGGGCTCTCGGCGGCAGCATCTCGCTCGTGCTCCAAGAGACCCGCGACAATGGGTGGAGTCTCGACGAGAGTCCCGTTTTTTACAGGCTGATCAGACCTGACTGTAGGCATTCTAGGAGCTTCTCTGCACCCCCACACCGACTGTGGGGTGCCCCTGAAGCCTCCAAACATCCCCCACACTGGTCACAGGCGCCCAGTGGCTCACTGGCGCCTCGGCACTCCCTTCTCCTAATGGCCCTGGCCAGGGTGCTCTGGGGCCAAACAGGAGAAGCTGTTAGCCTCAAGTAACAGAGAGAGAGGGAGATGTGCCTACTCCTTCCATACTGAAGGAGGCGGGGGAGAGAGGGGGGTTTGCATTCTGCCACACTCAGACATCAAAAGTGTTCCAAAGTTAATTTTCCTATAGTTTCTATTTTGTCCTCAAGACAAGCCAGTTTTTTTTAAATGATTTCCATGTTGATCATAATTCTTCTTTAAAAAAGATATTTTTTTACTTCTTCTATTATAAAATTGTTTTTAATTGTTTGTTTGTTAAATCAAATAATATTCAAAGTTTCCTCCACTTAAAGTCTGACAAAAGTAGGGCTGGTTTGTTGTTGTTGTTTGTTGTGGTTTTGTTTGTTAGGTTTTGGTTTTTTGTTTGCTTGTTAGTTTGTTTGTTTCAAAATTCTGTGGTCTGCATTGTAGGTTAGTAAAATAACCCTCAGAAGTAGTTCCAATCTGTGAGCAATATTTGCCTGTTTCCACTCTGTTCTGATCCTTCTGTATTCTCTCCCAAGCAATCAAGTTTAGCAGCCAGATACAGACACAAACCCATCAGCTTTTGTATAAATACTGAGGCAACTGAATGAATGTAGCTTTCAATTTAATTATACCAATTATAACTGTTTCTATCATTCTTGCTCCTAAAGAGACATAAATTGGTATAGTTGAAGATGAAAAGGTTTTATGCAACTTACAAAATATAGAAGAAACAGTTATGACAGTCTTACAAGAAAAAAGTCTATTCTCTTGTGCTATTGCCATCCTGTAATACAATATCTCATAAATCAAATGTTATTTTTGGGACGTGTTGCAGTGTAAATTTTATTGTTGAACACTTACGTATAACATTTACTTATAGTTTTACTTTGCATATGAAAAAAAAAAAAAAGGTCGCTTCACTTTTAGGTTTTTTTCATGTTGACCCTCCAGGTTTGTTTCTTTATTTTAATCAATTACCAGTTGCTTGAGAGGTCATTTCTCCTAGTTTCCTTGTTATTATAAAGAACAAGATTTCTGATATAGAGTCAGAATGAAAGGGTGAAAAACCTTCAGCAAAATTAGGAGAGATAGGACATGACATAAGCAAAATTATTCCATTTTTTATCTGTTGTATAACACTTGAATACTTTCACTCAAAGCTCATAAATAGTCTTTATGCCTCCTGTCTGTAAGTCTGAGTAAAACCTTGAATATAACATGAAAAATATACGTAAACTATGTACCTGTCTCATCTGAAACAAACGGTTATGGCTACAGTTTATTTACCAAGTGAAGTCCCATTCTGGTGCCATGCAATTAGTACACTAGTGCAGAGAGCATCTGAGATTTATTGCTAATTAATTGTTAATAACCTGCTGGGAACATAACCAAGACAGACACTAAATTGCAAAGCTAGTTAGCGGGAGAGGGCAGAGGAAATTATTTAAAGATTTTAATCAGAATTCTGCATACGGATTTCTTCCTCTCTGTGTAAATTATATGTGTATCATACAATATCACTAAATTAGTTTCCATAATGTGAATTACATCTGAAAAGTTTTGTATTACAAGTTCTGTGAATTTCAGTACACTGAAGACTATACTTAGTAACCAAAAAAAAGACAATTATGTGTACCTGTAGATAATTAAGAATACACTTCAAGTAGATTTCAGTCAGACAGTCAAAAAGTCTGTTGGAAGGACACTGATAAGTGAGATCTCCATATTTTGTGCAGACAAATATTGAGTTGATAATGATAAAGACAAAGAATCACAATAACTTTGCAATAATTTATAACTGTGTTTTGAAGTTTAAGGATATGATCAATGTAAGAAAATTCTTCTTATACATTTAAAGCTACCACTAACACTCCAGCTTTTGCTGTGGAATCATATTCTTATAACTGTAATGCTTTTAAGAGAAGATTAAAGTGTCTTTAAAGGGAACCAGATATCCATGACTGGAAGTAGATAATAATTATTGCCTATCTGCAGAAGTTCTTTTCATGTAATAAGGTGATTATAGCCCTTTGAACATGCTGATTTTCAAAAATGGAAGAACCAGCTTTAGGGAGGTGAAGAAATAATAGAACTGGTTGGAGATATTTGGGATTTTTTTTTTTTTTTTTTTTTTTTTTTTTGTGGTCCTGCTATCTATAATAACATAATAAAAATGGGGAAAGAGTGGGACAGAGAGAAAGTGAAAGGGCAGCAGACTGAGAGAAGGTTCTTTTGTAAGGTACACTCATGCTGAATATAGAATATTTTAAGAAACATGGAAAACCATAATATCTGTTTTGAAAATGGAAATTTTAACTAATCTGGCACTGCTGAGCGTAGAGGGACATCTACTTCGAATGCCTTTTATTCCAAGTCACTTATATGGTGGAAGCATATTGAGTCAGACAACTCCAGAAACAATCAGTTAAGAAGTCCATGACGCTGACTAGTCAAGAAATGGCCTAAGCAATAAAGCAGAAAACGCAGAAATCATGAATCTAAGACCTCTCCAGGAAATAAGAAAAATGTTTGTTTAATAAACTGGAGAGCAATGGAAACTGGGCAGTCTGGAAATTAAACTATTAAACTTTTTAATTCTCTCCAGTCATTACAGACTGATTCAATTAGCATTATCTGTTACAAAACTTCTCTTTCATAACATTTATGCTCCATCTAAATGTCTATGTTTGAAAAGTCTGCTCTTCTGTGTCAATACTTTCAGATTTAGAAAATGGCACTTCACTAAAAAATAAAAGAAAAAAAGAAAAAAAGAAAATATAGATCATGGTCTATGCTGAAGAAGAAATTTTACATTTTAGATTCCGTTAAAAATATCAGGTTCTTTCATTTATTTTTTTTTTACCCCTAATTCCTCATTTTAACCACAGAAGTTGTGGTAGATTTCTGTTGAAACAAATACACATACCCTCAGGGTACCAAAGAAAGGGAAAGTAAGGGCTCCTGCTTCTAAGCAAGATGCTTCAGTTGAAAAAAGAAAGGTGTGAGTTGTTGTTCATGCTGCATAGTTAATATGTCCTATTTATACTGGACATTTATAAATACTGTTTTTAAAGAAACAACCAAGTCACAAAGAAAGGGTAGGAATTCCTCTCCCCAAATTGGGGCAGTTTATTCCCCTAACTTTGTGTCACCTACACTGCGAAAGTCATTTCCTCTTGCCTCCTTGTCCACTGATTGATATTTCTGGAATTTAGTGGTCCAGGTTCCATAGGAAAAGAAAACCTTTTCCTTCTTGGACAAAACCATGACCTGGAAAATACGGTATTCTGGAGAGACCTGGCTGTACCAGTTTTCCACTTCAACCTAAGAACAATACACTGGGCTTAGAGTTCTGATACATTAGGAATTGCATAAAAGACATTTATTAATACAGAAATATTTTTGAATGGATGAGGACTATCCATCTAACCACCTGTGAGCACATGGAATCAGATATCACAGGGAAACACAGAGTAGCGACAAGAAAGACCCATACCTCTTAACGGCATATAATCTAAAATTTATTGGATGAGTGTAGCAGGTAGATGATCAATTTCTGCTTCAAGGCTGTTATTCTGCAACACTTGCACCCTTCACACGCATACAGAAGACTCAGTCCCTCCAGCTCAGATGTAACGAGCAACATGGACCCAGAGAAGAGGACACTCTCTGGTTATTATTCAACCTGTCAGGTGGTATGGGAGTTCTACCATAGCACCAAACATCTAAAGGGTGTTGGATGCCTGTATTGGATCTTCCTCACAATCAGGCTTTTCCTTACTACTTTTTGCTTTCCTGACTTTGATGGCTGGATGTAGATGACCTCATTGATCACATCACTACAGGCCAACTTATTTGATTTTATTTGACTTTTTCCATATCTAAAAGCCTCTTTAGAAATGCTGCTGGGGTTCCTATTAACCACTGCTGTCACCCCACAATTATGTCACAAGGAAGTAAAGCTGCTAACAGGTTATCTGTACTTTTTTTTTTCCCCCTCCACGTACTGCAGATATAGTCCAGATGTCACTGGCAGGGCTCTGAAGTGGGCCTCCTCATATAATGAGTATTTGTGTTCAGTTTGTTTTTCCAGTGCATACTAGATTCATCTAATGACTTCAAGCTAGGCAGATGTCTACAAGGTCTCACTTTTTTGATCATTGTAGGCTTTAACCTGCGACAATATGGGATCTGAATTGTTCTCTGGATGCCTATCTGCTTCTGTTGTCTACAGAAAGTGTATGATGTCAGCGGACCGGTTCAGCTAAATGTCTATAGTTCACCAGTATAAATGTAAGTACTTATGTGTAGCCTTGAATCAAACATCTAAAATCCCAGGAAATATTGTGCTCTCCAACACAGAAGTTTTCTGAATTGTTTTGAAAAGATTCAGTTTCTTCCTACTTGTGCCCTGTATGACTGTACCTACTTTCCAAAGACCAGTGAAGGTCGGCCAGTGTTCCCACATCTTATGATAACACAGTGCTGCACTTTGCTTTAGATTTTGTATGTACGTTGCTATGGGGAACCTAATTTAGGCTATCTATCTGGGCTACTTTCTTCAACCCCAGTTTTCAAATTTTTTGCAACCCCTATGTTTGGTATTTAAAATTGGTGGTCTGGACCTAGTGTTTTAATTTTTAGAAATACCTATTATCTTTAAATGAGTGATAACAGTAACTCAAATCCAAACTGATTTAATGTCAGAATATAACAGAGTTCTGAGAAGACATTTTTCAACCCCTTAAGCTCTTTTCTCAGCCCCTTTAGCTAGTTGCTTCAATAGCCCAAGGGAAGTGAAACAGTCCTAAATCATTTAGTTCTAAGCAATCCAGAGAGATTGGTGGCAGTAAATGAAGTTAAAGCATTAAATAGTAGTAATCATTGTAGAATGTTACCTAGCAGTCTCTTGGAAACAATAATACTAAAAATCATACTATGACTCTTTAGGTAGATTTAAAAAACAGACAAGAAAATTTAAAAAACCCCAAACATTTCCAGTCTTTTTGCTATAAAAGAGATTACTATTTATAATAAATAATGACAATCAGTATTCAGTACACAGAGAAAATAAGCCTTCATATACTTGAGATCTATAGTAGGAAGATAAAGGAAAAAGCATTACTCAGGACTGAAACTTTCTTGCATTGTCTTTAAGAAAAAGTAACTTGACTTCTGAACTGTGGTTCAGAAAAAGGACATTCGACTTGATAACTATCAGCAGTATATCACTTTCAGGTTTGACTAAGCTAAAAAAAGATCTTTAATGAAATAAATTGAAGAGCAGAAGATGTAAAAATAAAATTCACAAAAAGTATGCTGAATAACAGCATACCTAATCTAAATAACAGGAAGCACCAAAGCCTTTCTACTTTTACTTTTAGGTCAGCTGCTTAACTTCAGGCTAGATTACAGCCTGAAATCACATCCTAAGCTTAGATTTCTTTTACCACAGTGTTTTTTTAAATTATTATTTAAATTGAATAAGCATACTTGCATGATGTGCAACAGATGATACCAACTCTTTTAAACTTATTTTTTCTAGATGAACTGATAAATACTAATGAAGTCTGAGGTTTTAGCATGCATGGGACCATCCAGAGGCATTTAAAAGCAGCAAAATGCAAGCTCTAGCCAGTGTTTCAAAATTTACAGTTATATACCTAAGAATCCATCCATTCTCTCATGCATACATTTTTCATCTTGGTTTTAATATTGATTTATTTGAAAAACCTTCAAAATCCTTTTTTATATAGGATCTGATTTTCAACAGACAGTGACATTAACAGAATCTTTGGGTACTTGAATAATATAGAACAGCTTCCAAATGATTTATATTTGAGTTAAATATTGCCAATGGTGAACAGAAATGTGATATTGGAAATTCTCCTGCTAAATATAAAGGTGGGATCATGCTGGCAAACAAAAATTCATCAGTACAAAGGGTAAAAATCAAGAGATTTTTTACTTTCTTCCACTGCATGGTAAACTGCATTTTTTCATTACAATGAATACAACAAAACTGCAATAAAATCGATAAGAATGGAGAGTACTCAGATGTACATGGAACACATCTTTTCATACTGAGTTTTTTTCTTCATTTCTTTTGTTCTCCCTAAGTAATCTTCCTGTGCATGTTTGTCTCTGTCATACTACATTGAAAAAAACCTGATTTTTAAGTATGATATTGAAGATTTCACTTCCAAGTACTGAACTTCTTAGACAGAGTTTGAGTGGGTTGAGAAACCTCTGCTGTTAGACTAAGCCAGCTGGAATCAGCACAGTAAAATAGAGTTTTTCTAAATCATTCAGGCAATAAATGATTACTGAAAATCCAGATAAGATCACAGCTTCATAAAATGGACTCCACTCCCATAGAAAGTAAAATTTTCTTTTCTAGAATGTAAAGGTAAATAGAAAGATATTCTTTTCTTCTAATATTTCATTTCTGACTTAATTGAAAGAGGCAAAATTATTTTTTTCGTAAATTAGGAAGGGAAGAATTTTTTTTTTTTTTTTTTAATTCCTTTCATGGACTTGCCTGCTTTCATCTATTAGCAGACAACTTAACAAAACTTAAGTCTCTGACCTATCCATTTTATTATTTACTGTTTATATCAACAGTTTTTCAGCAACAAGACAGTTGTGATGACTGTTTCTTGTATTTTCTGAAGCTGGGCCCTTTCACTGGTTATGGCTAATATTTCAATGTTATAGTGAAGTGGAATTAAAAAAATATTTGTTTTTTTTAGTTTGATCCTATAACTGAAAAGAAGTTAACAGCAGGCTAACATACACCTATTGTCTACAAGAAAAATATTGAAAGATAAATCTGTCCAAGCATTTCAATGTGATCTTTTTTTTTTTGTCTCAAGAATTTAGATTTGTTTTGATTACCAACAGCTGTACTGATGAATCGGGTGGCAAAATCACCAAATCACATATATGATTTTGGTACCTTTTTTTCTGTTACCAGAACAAACCATCCAGTTCATGGGGTAGGGTATAGGGAATTATAGATGTATAAAAATATACCTGAAGGTGATGCTAGAAAGTCACCCACTTTAGTTTCTGTCATAGAAAACATTAACTTTCTCTATTTCTCTTCCAGTGACAGCAGATTCCAATTTTCACAGGCATTCTCTTGCACCGTTATTCTAGCTTGATGATTGTATTATTCTTGTTCTACAATTTATCCAGTCCCTTCCTTCCCGCAATTTAAACACATTATCAATTCATTTCATCTAATCTTACCTAGTCTTGTCTTGTCTTGTTTTATCCTACCCTAGATCTTTGCAAAACTGAATTGCATAACTGGAAAACTATTCTTATACAGCCATCCCCTCCTCATGCTCTGCAGACTAACCAAATCATTCAGTCACAGCTGAAAGATGTTGATAATGGTCATTAATTTCTTTTGACCTACTTACAGCTGACTCATACCTTTCTTGAGAGAGGTTGAACCAAAAGAAGATTGAGGTTGTGTACACAGACCTTTCTGTACCTTTTTGAAAGCATCTCCATACTTCTGAGAGAGAAATTTCATGACTGTCAGTACAACTATTTCCAGTAATCTCACTGTTTTTTTTCCAAAATATTGAGGTTTCTCCTTACCAGCCATTTGTTCGTTCTTCTGTCCAAACAGAAGAGAGAATACTTTTGTGAATGTTAGTTAATCAATATTTTTTTTTCTTTCATTCATTGTTTTGGTTTTTATTTCTTTCAGAGGTTTCCTGATTGTTCTTCTGCCTGTGAAACATTCAATCTACTTGCTGATGATTGAAGACCCCTTATGATTTATGCACACTATGTATAAATTCCAGCATACAAGGCTTCCAGTACAGAGAATTAATATTTTTAGGTCTTTTCCGAAAGGGTGTTGAACATTCAAAGTTATGATTTGTTTCTCTTTCCGTGAGTATTGATGATACTCAAAACTCTGAAGAAGTTTTTCAGTAATGTATTAATTTGATTTTCCTTGAGGAGGACACAGTTGGTCAGACCTGGAGGGCACTCACTAGTGTGAAATTGTAAAATAATATTTTTTTAGTGCAGGAAGAATCAATAATATCATAAAAGCCAAAGAAATAAAGTTTATAGAATGGTCAAATGCACTGAATATTATTTTTGTTCTTATAATTTTGTTTAGCTAAGCTTTTTATTTTCCACCTGATATTCAAGTTGTTTTTAATAGCTTCTTCTGTTACTGGTACAGGTTTTTAATTGCAATTAAATTTTCTGGTAGTAATTTATTACTTTCTTCTAACATCTAACTATCAACTATCCATCAAAACTTAAATTTTCTCATTTTCTGAACTTTATGTATCTCACGCATAGCTGGCATAGTCCTAACTTCAGTATTGTTGGAAGTATAATGCATCATAGATGAGAATGTATTTCTAAAACAACCCTGAAAATTTTGCCTTTTATCTCTCATATTCCTCTTTTTTCTCCCCATGGTTTAGTTTTACTTCTTCATTCATACTGGTATGTAGGACACCGTATTTTCTTGCAAACTTCATTTTTTTCAAAGAAATTTCCAGACATTTATAAAAATATCATTTTCATAAGATTTGAATTACTTACTAATAAATCACAAAATTCATGCTATTGTAGCTTTTAAATACAATCTATCACTAAAATTATGCATGATCTTTAGCACTTGAAGGCTTCATGTTGAAGTATTACTCTGACACAGAAAAAGATGCATATGTGATGAACAAGCATACCTCTATTTTGTAAGAGACACTTTAGGACTTTGTTTGCAAAGGGTTTTGTACACCTCACCAAAAACAAAAGCCAAAGCTTAAGAAAACCCTTTGAACAACTAAGTCATTTTGCTGAACATTGTGGTTAAGTAATCTTTATGGTTGAGAGTATGACAATTAAATACACAAACTATTTGAAAAATAGTATTTCCTGCGTTATTCAACCACGTACAATTCCAAGCTCCGTGGCCACATGCTGAAACAGCATTTTTTGTAATTACTATATCTTCCCTAAAACACAACATAAATTACAATCTTGGATAGTAGATGAAGTGGCAGCTGCATGAACTTAGTTTCTTATTTTTTTCTCAAGGTTACCAAAACAAAGACAACCATCCATCTACTTACTTCACTTATAGAATAGCAAATAGCGTAGATTTGTCAGTGCATTCTAGGAGCCAGAGGTCCACCCCACTTCACTTTTGTAAGATGAAAGAGCTGCAGACATTTCTAGAAAATAATTCTCTGCCGCTGGCAGAAGTCTTTGATAAGTGCTTTGAGATTGGACTGACAAGTAATATGCCACTTTTAGCAGAAAAACAGTCAGGTCTTTTTGTTTGATTGTTTGTTTGAAGAAGCCATGAGAAGTTCAACAAAGAAACTTATAACTTGTCTTACTCATGAGAAAGGAGGTCAACCTGCCATGTCCTGTCTGAAGAGCTGCAGAATTTTGACCCTGCTATGTTACTTTTTGCACTCAAAGATGCAGTTGATTGTAGATCTGTTCGCAATCTTATTCCTAAAGTGGAGTTGCTCTACAGTCATCTGCTTGCCCCAGGTGTTACTTTTTTTTATCAGTACTCAAATGAAAGAGTTCAAACTGGTTTTATTAAGACTGGTAGCAGGAAACCATCTGCTGTAGTGAGTGAGCATTGCAAGACAATGTAAAGTCATTCTGAACAACTGAATGAATCAATTCCCTTAGAGTATGGGCAACCCAACCAACAATGACATCTGCCAGAAAATTAATATAAGACATTGATCTACTTTCATTTGCTACTGGAAAGACAAAAAAAAAAAAAAAAAAAAAAGAGAATTAGTGGCAATAAAATCACTAAATCTTTTATCTACTTCCTAGTCAAATACTGAAATCCTCCTTTCAAAGAATTAAAATACTATTTTCACAAAACTACCTTCCAGTTGTGAAATAATGTTAAAAAAAAATTGCAACAGTGTCACTAATACTTTTTATCTTGAAAATTACTTAGGGACAAATTTCTCAGTAAAATGTAAAAGCACTATCTGTAAATATATAGATACATAGACTGTACATTAGCACCCGATAGAAGGTGTGGTAGTACAGAAAATAGTGTACTGCTGGAGAACACTTAGTAAGCGAGCTTGAAGTGGCACATCTGAAATGGAATAAAACACAAAAATACTTTTCAGCTACAAGAAATAAGACCCTTCCTCCCTTTCTAACAATCCATGTCTATAGATATGTTTTGAAACAAAAAAAATAATGGAAGAAATCAATTATTTCTGTGGAATTTAATCCATCTTTAAAAAGATATTTAACTACTTTTGATAAAAAATGAAATTGAAAACAGAACATATTCAATTACCTTTTTTTTTTTAAAAAAAAACAAAAAACCTTGCAATAATGCCTTTATGCCCAAGAAAATAGAAAAAGTTTCAGGAATTAAAATAATGCAGTAACAAACCAAAAACAACAACAAACTGGTTTTTTTTTTTTTTTTCTTAATGGGAAATATTACAGTTACTTTCTTTTTGTTAATTCTTAGAAAACCATTTTCTTTACAAAACAGTAGTTAGCCTTTTCCCTTAAAAAGAAACACAATGAAACAAACAAAAAAACCCCCACAAATCAATCAAACAAACAAACAAACAAACAAACACTTTTAACCATTGTATATGTATGTGCCTATGTTTGTGAGTATTTTCCTTCGCCAGGTTCAACAAAATTTCTGAAATGAATGCATATTCCAAAATATTTATGTTCCTACAAGTTCTGGGAAAACTTGTAAATCTTATCTCAACAGACAGCAAGGCTTGATTTCTCCCAAGAATACTACTTATTATTTAATTTTCTTACAGTGAAACAGTCCATATATTGCACTTTGGCAATGACACAGTGGTAATGAAACTAAAAGGAGAAGCAGCACAATAATCTAGTATAGTATTCAAGTTTCTTGACTAAGATTGGTTAATATTTGGTTGTTTACATGATATGTTTTTAAATGAGTTTTGTTAAAAACAAAACCCTCAAGACACTCACAATCTTTCCTTTTGCCAGAATGATGACTAGGTTTATATTTAGCAAGCGGATCTGTTATAGAAAGGAAAATAACTGATTTTAACAATTATTGAACAATTTGAACAATTTCAAAGAAAGCCAAGAATGTGGAAAAATGAGGAAATAATAAAGCTAAGTTGGGAACCTGGCAATTCAGAGAGACTAACAATGTACAAATAAGAAGACTAACAAGTGATGAAAAGAGAAGAAATTATAATAAAGTTAGAAGAAAAAATAAAGTGAGAAAATGAAAAAATAATGATAAATATGAAGCTTCTGTGAAAGAATTTTCGTCTAAAATGTGCCTCTTTTCAATTAAAAAAAAAAAAGTAGCAATATTACTAAGTATTCACAGTATCACAGTATCACAGTATCACAGTATGTTTGGGATTGGAAGGGACCTCAAAAGATCATCTAGTCCAATCCCCCTGCTGGAGCAGGAACGCCTAGGTGAGGTCGCACAGGAATGTGTCCAGGCGGGCTTTGAATGTCTCCAGGGAAGGAGACTCCACAACCTCCCTGGGTAGCCTGTTCCAGTGCTCTGTTACCCTCACTGAGAAGAAGTTCTTTCTCAAATTTAAGTGGAACCTCTTGTGTTCCAGCTTGATCCCATTGCCCCTTGTCCTATCATTGTTTGCCACTGAGAAGAGCCTGACTCCATCCTCATGGCACTCACCCTTTATATATTTATAAACATTAATAAGGTCACCCCTCAGTCTCCTCTTCTCCAAACTAAAGAGCCCCAGCTCCCTCAGCCTTTCTTCATAAGGGAGATGCTCCACTCCCTTAATCATCTTTGTTGCCCTACGCTGGACCCTCTCCAGCAGTTCCCTGTCCTTCTTGAACTGAGGGGCCCAGAACTGAACACAATATTCCAGATGGGGTCTCACCAGGGCGGAGTAGAGGGGAAGGAGGACCTCTCTCGATCTACTGACCACCCCCCTTGTAATACACCCAAGGATGCCATTAGCCTTCCTGGCCACAAGGGCACAGTGCTGGCTCATGGTCATCCTGTTGTCCACCAGGACCCCCAGGTCCCTTTCCCCTACACTGCTCTCTAATAGGTCATGCCCCAACCTATACTGGAACTTGGGATTGTTCCTGCCCAGATGCAGGACTCTACACTTTCCCTTGTTAAATTCCATCAGATTATCCCCCGCCCAACTCTCCAGCCTGTCCAGGTCCCGCTGGATGGCGGCACAGCCTTCTGGCGTGTCAGCCACTCCTCCCAGCTTAGTGTCATCAGCAAACTTGCTGATAGTACACTCAATTCCCTCGTCTAAATCATTAATGAATATATTGAATAATATTGGCCCCAGTACTGACCCCTGAGGCACTCCACTAGATACTGGCCTCCAACTGGACTCCGCACCATTGACCACCACTCTCTGGCTTCTCTCTTTAAGCCAGTTTGCAACCCACCTCACTACTCTATTGTCGAGACCACACCTCCTCAATTTAGCTGTGAGGATGCTGTGAGGGACTGTGTCAAAGGCTTTACTGAAGTCAAGGTAGACCACATCCACCGCTCTGCCATCATCCATCCACCTTGTTACATTCTCATAAAAGGCTATGAGGTTGGTCAAGCATGACTTACCCTTGGTAAAGCCATGCTGACTGCCCCTAATGACCCTCTTATCCCTGATGTGCCTTGAGATGGCACCAAGGATAAGCTGTTCCATTACTTTCCCAGGGACAGAGGTGAGGCTGACCGGTCTATAATTACCCGGGTCCTCCTTCTTGCCCTTTTTAAAGACTGGAGTGACATTTGCTTTCCTCCAATCCTCGGGCACCTCTCCCGTTTCCCAAGACTTGGCAAAAATGATGGATAGCGGTCTAGCAATGACTTCAGCCAGTTCCCTCAGCACCCGCGGATGCAGCCCATCTGGACCCATGGATTTATGGACGTCCAGACTACTTAATTGTTCCCTAACCCAGTCCTCATCGACTAAAGCAAACTCCTCCATTAACCTGGCTTCATCCGGGGTCTCAGGGGTACAGGGTTCCCCAGGACATCCTCCAGCGGAGTAGACAGAGACAAAGGCGGCATTCAGCAATTCTGCCTTCTCTGTGTCTTCTGCCAACAGGGCACCCACCTCATTCATCAGTGGGCCTACATTGCCTCTGGTATTAGTTTTATCTGCTATGTATTTGAAAAAGTTCTTCTTGCTGTCCTTGACCCCTCTCGCCAGCTGTAATTCTAAGGAGGCCTTGGCTACCCTAGCTGCCTTCCTGCATCCTCTAACAGCAGCCTTATATTCCTCCCAAGTGGCCAGTCCCTGCTTCCATGACCTGTAAACTCGCCTCTTCTGCTTGAGCATACCCAACAGATCCCTATTCAACCACGCAGGCCTTCTGGCTCCCTTCCTCGACTTCCTACGTGTGGGGATGCTCTGATCCTGAGCATGGAAGAAGCAATCTCTGAATGCAATCCAGCTCTCTTGGGCCCCTTTTCCTTCAAGCAGTCTTGCCCATGGGGTTTCCCTCAGCAGTTGCTTGAAAAGGCCGAAATTAGCCCTGCCAAAGTCCAGGGTTGCAATTCTACTTGCTATTCTGTTCCTGCCACACGAGATGCTGAACTCCACCATCTTGTGGTCACTGCAACCCAGGCAGCCCTCAACCTTTACTGCTTCAACCAGACCCTCTTTGTTAGTGAGGATGAGATCCAGCAGTGCACCTCTCCTGGTCGGCTCCTCCACCATCTGCATGAGGAAGTTATCATCAATGCACTGGAGGAACCTCCTGGACTGTGGCTGGCTGGCTGAATGGTCCTTCCAGCAAACATCAGGGAAGTTAAAATCACCCACAACAACCAGGGCCTGTGACTGTGAGGCCACTCTCAGCTGCGCATAGAAGGCCTCATCAACTTCCTCAGTCTGATCTGGTGGCCTGTAATAGACACCTACAACAGTATCACCCCTACCAGCCTGTCCCTTGATCCTGACCCATACACTCTCAACTCGTTCCTCATCTGCTCCTGGGCAGAATTTAGTACATTGCAGTTGCTCTCTCACATAGAGAGCAACTCCACCACCACGCCTGGCTGGCCTGTCTTTCCTGAAAAGGGCATAGCCATCCATGACCACATTCCAGTCATGTGAACTGTCCCACCACGTTTCTGTAATTGCCACCAGATCATAATCTCCCGACCGAACATAGGATTCTAACTCCTCCTGCTTATTCCCCATGCTGCGCGCATTGGTGTACAGGCATTTCAGGGAGCGAGCAGAGCACACCAATTTCTCCCTAGGGGCACAGGAGGCCACCCGGTCCTCATCTGTTTTAGAATGCTGCCCCTCTGGGGCAAGCCCAACTACAACCCCATCCCCCTTCGAGGCTAGTTTAAAGCTCTCCAAATGAGCCCAGCTAATTCCTGCCCCAGCATCCTTTTGCCTCTGCGAGATAAGCCTTTCCTGCATAACACTGTCCGGACTGGAGTCTTATAAAACCAGCCATTATCAAAAAAACCAAAGCCCTGCCTGTAGCACCAGTCTTGGAGCCAACCATTTAGAGATTGAATTTTCCCATTCCACCCCACATCGTCACTTGAAGAGGGAAGGAGTGAAGAGAAGATCACTTGAGCCCCTGAATCTTTCACCATCCTTCCCAAGACCTTGAAGTCATTCTTCATTCCCCTCAGACTACGGGAAGCAACTTCCTCCCCATCTGTCTGGAAGACCAGCAGTGGGTAGTAGTCTGTCGGTTGCACCAGTCTGGGGAGCTCTCTAGCAATATCCTTGATCCGGACATTCTACTGAAAAATAAAGAAACAGGTGAGATCTATCTACAGAAAAGCAGATATCTTTATCTCCCATGTTCATTAAGCTGATTAGTTTTGTTTCTTAAAAAAGAAAACCGTTATCCTTGTAAAATATTTAAAAAATAAATCATTTTGCACAGTTTGTTTTTAAACATATGTAGTATTCTTAGATAAAGCAGTCTTATTTGATGTAACTCTCACTGTCTTCTTTAGCATGACTTTATGATGGTACAGTCACATCTCTACAGCTAATGTTGGCTGAAAGAGATGCCACTCTTGGAATGTGAAAATGAATATATGCTGAGTAAACACTGCCTCATTTAAAATTTCAGAATTGAAGTTCTTACCAATACATGCTACAGAGAACTTGTTATGTGAAGCTGGTATTCTAAGCAACGATTTCATGCTGAAGAAATGTTTAGGTCGACTTTTTAGTCTTGCTTTTCAAAATAATGCATGGAATTACTGAAAGATGTTACAGTTGACACATTTATCCAGCATATCTCCACTGTGTCACTTAAGACTAAACATCATTTCTGCATTTCATTTGCAATTTCCTACAGTTCTTTTCCTAGGGTGACATATTTTCCTATAATTTGTAGAATGAATTAATAAACTTTCCTAGAAATAAGCTTTATTTTTTTTAGAATTAAGAACTGAATGCATTTTACTCTCAGAAGCATATGTTTGGGCTGGGCTTCTGGTGAGCCAAAGAAAGATCATAAACACTGTCAAGGAAGGTGTTTAGATATCAGAGGTCTCTCAATCAGTTTTACAATGTATGATTAGGGCTTAGGCACTATGTCCTAGAAAACGAGTGATCACAACTCTTTGAAATGACAAATAGCAACTGTTACTTGAATGTGGTTACCCCCTTCTCCCTACCTAAAGATCAATTTTATTCATGTTTTAAGTGTGTCTTGTATTTTATGGACCTTTCTGTACCATGATTTTTCAAGGGAACGGTGTATGCTAACCAGGAGAGATATCTGTGCTCCTCGATAAGGTGACGTTCTACATCTCAGAAAGTGTTTGAACTTTTTAGCCTGAACCTGTACTGAGCATATGTCTGTAGGGTGACATGCTATGGGAACTTTCTCCTGTATAACAGGGTCAAAAAGAAGATAACTTATTCTCTTTAGTAATTCTTATGTTGATTTTCATGTTTTCAGTGGTACATTGTTATTCTGCACACACACACAAAATACTTCTGATAATGACAGGGGTTCCACAAAGCACTGTTTCTGATAAACAGAGTCTAATATGAGCTATTTCCTGCAAGCACACACATAACCACACTTACATAAACAGTCTTATGCATGTGCCTTAGCTAGGCCAATTTACCACAAACAAAAACTTGTTAAATGAGCAGCATTAACATTGACATTGATATGAGTATTTAATGTAATAAAATAGTTCCACATGTACATCCAGGTAAGCATGTTGCTTATTCACACTCAAACCTTAGTAGGATTTCTCTGTCCTGGGCTTTAGGAAGAAAGAATGTGATTGAACGACACCTTGCTGTGGTTTCTTGTAGCCTGTTTAGATTTGTTTAATCAATGCTTCTTACTTTTTACATTTTTGTTTTGTCAGTTAAAACATGTTCACATTAATATCATGTTAGTAGTATTGTTAAAGGTTGGATAAATTCAAAACTGCTGTCTCAGCTGGAAGGTTATGCTGCCATACATACGCATTTTACGAAGGTAAAATTGGTTAAGAAAAGGTCTATGTCCTTCAATTTCTTTAATAGTCGTCGTCACTGTCTTCTTTTCTTACTTAACGGCAGCTTGAATGTCTGCAAGAGCAGTGCAAATTTTAAAACTTACCTAACATTAGACTAAAAAATCTGAATAAGAGAAGCAAGTCTATATCTGGAAAGAATAGTAATTTAGCAACGTGATAGAATAGGAATTTGTAAAAGCTCACTAAAGAATGAAAATTAATATTTTACTCAAGGAAAGTCTGGATGACACTCTTAGTCATGATTTAATTTTAGGTAGTCCTGCAAGGAGGAGTGATTAGCATGTGATGATCCTTATGGGTCCCTTTCAACTGCAGACGTTCTATGATTCTATGAAAAAAAAACAAGTGTATACATATTAATCTGAACATGTATATTGAGGATTGGCTTATTCTGGGTATTTTCCCGTAGGTAAAGCTGTCATTTCAACTCCTAATTCTTAGGATATTGTGTCACTGTGAAAGTGTAAGTCTCTTGCAATATGGTTTGCAGAAACCAGTACAGTAAAGAAAGTAACAGTGAAGTGACAACAGTATGAAAGTTGAGGACAACATATATAGAGGTAGACCTTAAATATATTTTACATTTGGAATTCCAAATGTTAATCTTTTCCTAGAGTAAAGCACCTAAAATAGATTAGATCTTTCTTTCTCAGTGAAGACATTACACAATGCCTTTTAAATTCCAGAACACGAATAATTTTTCTGAGACAAGATGAGCTTTTTGATTTGATTGATTTGATTTCATTTCCTATTATTCAGTATTAAAATAATAAGCTATGAGGTATTCTGAGTGAAGACACTGCTCTAGTTTATAGCTGACTAATATTCAAACATCACTTCTTCCATGCTCAAGACTGATGCATCCCTGATGCAAGAAATGAAGTCAAGGGAGTAGGAGGTCAGCACGGATGAGTAAGGAGCTCCAGTCAAAATTCAGGTAAAAGAAGGACGTATATGTAGTGTGGAAAAAGGGACAGACCACCGTGGAGGAATATAGGGAGTCTGCTAGAGTGTGCAGGGATGTGGTGAGGAAGGCCAAGCTCCACTTGGAAGTAAATGTGGCCAGGGATGTCAGGGAAAACAAGAAGGGCTTCTTCAAGTGTATCAGCAGCAAAAGGAAGGTTAGGGAAAATGAAGGTCTGTTGCTGAATGAACGGGATGCCCTGATGACGAATCATGCAAAGAAGGCAGAGTTCCTGAACGCCACCTTTACTTCCACCTTTACTGCCAAAACCAGCCCCTAGGTATCCCAGATAGGAGAGAAAGTCTGGACAAAGTAAGACTTTCACTTGGTTGAGGAGGATCAAGTTAGAGATTGTTTAGACAAACTGGACATCCACAAATCCATGGGCCCTGATTGGATGCACCCATGAATGCTGAAAGAGTTGGCAGATGTTATTACTAAGCCACTCTCCACCATCTTTGAAAGGTCTTGGAGAACAGAATAAGTCCCTGAGGACTGGAATAAAGCCAGCGCCACTCCAGTCTTCAAGAAGGGCAAGAAGAACGACCCATGAGATTACAGACCAGTCAGCCTCACATGCATCTCTGGAAAAGTGATAGAAAAACTTATTCTGGACATCATCTCCAACCATGTGGAGGAAAACAAGGTTATCAGGAGTAGTCAGCATGGGTTCACCAAAGGGAAATCATGTTTGACCAACCTGATAGACTTCTATGAATGTATGACTGGCTGGGTAGATGAGGGAAGAGCAGTGGATGCTGTCTACCTTGACTTCAGCAAGGCTTTTGACACTGTCTCTCATAACATCCTCATGGGCAAGCTCAGGAATTGTGGGCTGGATGAATGCACAGTGAGGTGGATGAAGAAGTGGCTGGGTGGCAGAGCTCAGAGGGCTGTGATCAGTGGTACAGAGTCTGCTTGGAGGCCTGTAGTTAGTGGGGCTTCCCAGGGGTCAGTATTAAGTCCAGTCTTGTTCAACCTGTTCATCAATGACCTGGATGAAGAGATTGAGTGCATCCTCAGCAAGTTTACTGATGATACCAAACTGGGAGGAAGGGTTGACACACCAGAAGGCTGTGCTGCCATTCAGGGAGACCTGCACAGGTGGGAGGACTGGGCAGAGAAGAACCTGATGAAGTTCAACAAGGGTAAGTGTAGGGTCCTGCACCTGGGGAGGAATAACCCCAGGCATCAATACAGGTTAGAGGTAGACCTGCTGAAAAACAGCATTGTGAAGAAGAATCTGGAATTTCTGGTTGACAACAGGTTGACCATGAGTCAACAATGTACTTTTGTGGCCAAGAAGATAAATGGTACCCTGGCATGCATTAAGAAAGGTGTGACCAGCAGGTCAAGGGAGGTGATCCTTCCCCTCTACTCTCTTCTGGTAAGGCCGCATCTGGAGTACTGCATCCAATTTTGGGCTCCCCAGTTTAAGAAAAATAAGAAATTACTGGACGGAGTCCAGCGGCGAGCTATGAAGATGATTAGGGACCTAGAGCACCTTTCTTATGAGGAGGGACTGAGAATGCTGGGTCTGTTCAGCCTGGAGAAGAGAAGGCTGAGAAGGAATCTTATCAATACTTGCAAGTATCTGAAGGGCCTATGGCAAGAGGATGGGACAAGACTCCCTTTAGTGGTGCCCAATGATAGCATGAGGGGCAACAACCACAGGCTGAAGTATAGGAGGTTCCATCTGAATTTGAGGAGAAATGTCTTTACTTTGAGTGTGACAGAACAGTGGAACAGGCTGCCCAGATAGGTTATGGAGTCTCCTTCTCTGGAGACATTAAAAACCCACCTAGACGCATTCCTGTGTGATCTACTCTAGGTGTACCTGCTTTAGCAGGTGGGTTGGACTAGGTGATCTCCAGAGGTCCCTTCCAACCCCAATGATCCTGTGATTCTGTAATTATTCCAGCAAGAACTGAAGTTTAAACATCCCAAACATGCTTTCAACTTTGTTAGTTAGAACTTCCCTGATTAAAAAAAAAGCCAAAAAAAGAAA